>NW_015169808.1:440945-444030 GCF_001447785.1 Gekko japonicus | reverse complement strand
CTATGTTATTTGGAATTCTACCAGATAACATAAACAGATCGACACATGAACTGTTTAGATATATGCTAACTGTGGCACAAGTAGTATTCACTACTAAGTGGAAAACTGAAGTTTGCCCTATGCTGTTATGGCAAAATTGACAAATTATATAAACAAAAGACCAATTGTCAAATTTGAGAACAACTGGAGAGCTTTTTATACCTACTAGTATAGATAAATCTGTATGAGGAGATATATCATCTAGCAATTTAAACTAAATAATAATAATAATAATAATAATAATAATAATAATAATAAACTAATAATAATAAACTAAGTAGTTTGGTGTTTAAATTTCTTAAGTAACTGAGATATCTACTGAAAATGAGAGATATTTAGCTAATTGACTAAATAACAATTATATAAGTTAAAAACCAGATACTGATAGCTGTGTTTTGTTTTTATTATTTTTATTTTGTAAGACTCCTGAAGAGGCAGCATAATTAATTAATTAATTAATTAATTAAGTTGCTTTAAACAAAACAAATTATCTTATCTGTCTGATTAATCTATCCATTAATATAAATTACCAAGTGGACAACTTCTCATTCCAAAACAAACTCTTATGAACTTTGGAAGCATGTTTGTTATGGTGAAAGCAGTCAGTTGAAGCAGGGCAGGTCTACTTAAACGAATTCAAATCCAGTTCAAGTTTTCATTCATATTTTTTCAGAAACGCAAATCATGTATCTTTTTAAAGGTTTATCAATCTATTTTATGTATATTAAATCCATAGATAAAATTACATTTATCAGTGTTTTTTTAACCCCTCCATTTCATGTAACATCATAAAAACTTCCACAGTGAAAAAAGTTAGAATTTCACAATGTTTCTTAAAGAAAAAGGAAACCAATGGCACAGGTGTAGACCTGCTCCCATAGTGAAGGTATGCATAATTATGTCTACGATGACTAATTATACAAAGTTTACAACACACTTTCTGTTACCATCAAAAACTGCCCAATACTTTTTTTGAGGGGATTTAATTAACCCCCTCCATACCTAAGAAAAGCTGAAATATTTATTTTTGCAGTAGAGCTTAATAGAGAAGGAGCAATAAACTGTTTTATTCAATGGGCTACAAAAAGAACAGGTGAATATTTTCTCAGTGGGCCAACTTTTGGTTATCTAGTAGGGCTTGAACAACCAACCCTTCACCTGGAACTGGTGAACTAAATTATAATAGGATAATCTAAAGTGATGTCTTGGATATCACCTAAAAATTTCCACAGTGTGACTTTTGCCAGTTCCCCCTCCTGTGGTAGACCTCTGATTCCCCACAAGCTATTCCTGGGGATTCCCCACCCCCCAACAAAAGCATTTGAGGGGGATGTTATGGGCTGCCATGGGAGGCTGGGATAGACAAAAATCAGCCTGGGAAATTCTTGGTTGAATCTTTCAGGCCGAATCCACATATGCATTTTAGAATCAGCTTGGTGCAGCTGTTATCCCATGTGGTTTAGAACTGCTGCGCCTCTGCTTTCAAGTTAGCATTACGGGAGCTGTCCACTTTGTCTTTTTTTCAGTTATCTAATCCCCGTATGTTCCCCAGAGAGCACTGCGATCAGGATCCCAAAACCGGCTGGACCTCCCTGGCCCAAAGGAAGTCAGGTTGATGGCAACCAGGACTAGGGCTTTTTCGTTTGTAGCTCCGTCCTATTGGAACGAGCTTCCTGCCGAGATCAGGCCCCTACAGGACTTGTCACAGTTCCGCAGGGCCGTGAAAACAGAACTTTTTAGGCAGGCGTTCCTGAGTCAACATGACCTAGCGCGGTGGCACTGCTGAATGTATCCCTAAACTGCACTTTATTTTTATCGCCATCGACTGAATGTTTTATATTGACTTGTTTATGTTTTTAAATGATGTATATTATTCTATTACTGTAAAATGTATATTGCTTACCAGTTTTTGGAAGCCGCCCTGAGCCCGCCTGGCGGGGAAGGCAGGGTAAAAGTGAAATAAATAAATAAATAAAAATAAATAAATACAATCTATTGTTCATCACTAGATGGCCCCTGTGGGTTATTGGAGTGTTCTGGGACTGGAATGAGAGGCCCCACAGTGGAATGGTAGCCCCTGAGGTTAGCAGGAGTATTCTGGGACTGGAATAACTGGCTCCAGAGTGGAATGACAGCCCAGGAGGTAGGAGATGTGTGCTGGGACTGTAATGATAGGCCTGGCATTCCAGTTCCAGGACATTCCTCTTACTTCAAGGGTATGTCATTCCACCATTGGGCCTGTCATTCCCAGAACACTGCTGCTACCCCCAGGGGCTGTCATTCCACTCTGGGGCCAGTCATTCCAGTCCCAGAACACTTCTGTTACTCCTCGGGTCTGTCATTCTTTCCCCTGTGAACTTAAAAATGAGAAACGCCATGACTACGGCAGGAATTGCAACTCTTTGAGCCAAATGCAAGCTCTTACTCGAAAAAGCTGCTGACTGTGCATTGCCCAGTCATAGTCAGTGGTTATAAATTTAATAAACAAATAAATTTCAAATAATTTTTTTTGAGGACTGGTACATAGCGATGAGTAAAAACAGCCATGCAGGAATCAAACCAACAATGCCCTGATTTACAGGGCAGGAATTTACCCACTGAGCTAAACATAAGGTCTTGTTTTTTACTGCTGAGTGTGCCTCCTACAGCTCAAAGTAAATCCCCCCCCGGTGAACTTAAAAATGTCCCTTAAAGTGGTGGTGGGGTTTCAAGAAAATAAATGGTTTGAAAACGGATAGATAAGTTTTGGATGATAAGATTTGAGGGCTGGTACATAGCTATGAGGAAATAGAGCCAAGTGGGTATAAAATTAGAAATGCCATTTCTGGATTTAAATGTTTTGAGATAAATGCAAGCTCTTACTGCACCAGTAGTGAACTTAAAAATGTTCAGTCAGTCTGTAAAAGGGGTCAAGAAATAAAAGCTTCAAAACGAGATAAAAATTTTAAAAAGTATTTTGGGGGCTAGCTAGTAAAAAGAAAGAAGAGTACTGTTGGAATCGAACCACAAGTTACTGCCTAGTTTATTGTGCACCACCAGTTGGAAT
>NW_015169808.1:418283-439920 GCF_001447785.1 Gekko japonicus | reverse complement strand
GGGCCCGGGGAACCGGCTGCGGGGATCTCCGGGTCTGCCCCCGGCCCCAGCGCTCCTGCACAGGTCCGGGGACCCAGCTGCGGGGCACTCCAGGCCTGCCCCCGGCCCCAGCGCTCCTGCTGCAGAGGGCGGGAAACATATGCAGACACTGATTTTTATACTGGTGCATGCTAGCATGAAACCAGATACAAATGTAGACAGTTTGTTGGGGGACAAGAGTGAAAATGTCAGGAAACCAGCAAGAAACACACACATGGATCCAAC
This sequence comes from Gekko japonicus, assembly GCF_001447785.1. Classification (NCBI taxonomy): domain Eukaryota; kingdom Metazoa; phylum Chordata; class Lepidosauria; order Squamata; family Gekkonidae; genus Gekko; species Gekko japonicus. The sequence goes on along the minus strand of NW_015169808.1, from coordinate 439,656 downwards.
CTAAAGCTCTGTGTGACCTGAGACCAGGTTAAGACCAGGAACTGTCTCTTCCAAACATTTAGTTCCCCATCCCCAATCTACTTATAAGACCCTGTTGCAAGTACTTGAGGGGCTCTACTGATGACTATGAACAACTGTAGTTTCATTCTGTCCAACCTGAGGCCAGTAGCTCATTCTTTACTAGCTTTTACAGAACCAGTGAATGCCTTTTTGCTTTCATAGAGTTATTTTTTACATCAAGTGTTCTGCTGCAGGGCTTGTTTTATTCTGCCACTGTTTAACTGACCTTCTGTTTTATAGTAGCCTGTATTGCTTTATAGTTTTAAATTTAATTTATTATATTTTATCGTTGTTTTATATTGTGAACCACATCAAGGGGATGATTGAAGCCATAAGGTGGGAAATAACTTAAACAACTGAATAAGTGAATGAACCAAGGTCCACTGAGAGACAGGCAGAGTTGAAGTTACTTTCCTGGTACCAAAGCCTAAAGCCACATGAGATATGACCCTTTTTTTAATGAAAAAAAAGCGTTGGAAGGCTGCAGAAAAATGGGATATGTGCCTACTAAGCCCTTTTGCTCCTGCCATTGTACACTAATTGTGCTTTCCTACCCACAAGGGAAAATGCATAGGAGCTGCAGACAGTCTCTGTTCCCCATCATGCCTCTGCTCTCAGATTTATAGGCTGCAGAGGCTTCTTTTGGTATTGGAATAAAAGCAGTCAATGTCTGAAAAGAGACTCTTTTGTCTTTAAAAAAAATTGTAGAAACATTGCAAGTGGGAAGGTTCCTTTCCACCTATCTGCATTTGTCCACTTAAAATTGCTCCTCTAGTTATGAGAACGCAACATTAACACAGAAGTTTGTATGAAATGTTTATATCAGAAATTTATATGAAATAGGCTTATACCAAATTGGTGCACTGGACTATCTAAACTCAAAACTAGCTACTCTAACAGGCAGGGGCTTTCCTAGGAATGCCAGTCTCCAGGTGGGACCTGGGGATCCCCCAAAATTACAGCTTATCCCCTGTGAGAAGAAAAGCAGCTTGAAGTTTATTTTGAAATATAGCAGAACAGGTAGATGTGAAAAAAATTAAGCATCCCTTCTCTGGTCCTGTTAATTCTGTACTCTCATTTGCAGCCCAGTGGCTACTTTATTTAAAAAATACTGGAGAAAAGTAATACACACCTGGTATGTAACATCTAGTTTGCGGCATGCAGTGTGGGAGCACAACTCAAAGGTCTATGTGCCATCAAAGAGGCCTCCAGGACACCCTTCTTGACTGGAGGAGTGCCAGGAAGGTTTGAAGCAGCATGCAAGTCTCTGTATTGATGCTTTTGCCTGGGCAACACTGTTCCCTGTATGAAGTCATACTGAAATTTGGTAAAAAGCAATGGCATGCCTCAGACCCATCAGGCTATGCTTTCAGTTTGTGCAGAAAGGGGTCCCTGTCGGGTCAGCAGCAGCTGTTCAGACCCATGACATGCTTCAAGTGTAATGAAAAAGAGAGGTCACTAGAGAGCACAAATCCCACTCAAAGTACAGGAATACAGACTCCCTTCGCTGTGTGGTAGACAAGCCATCTGCATTGTCAGGGTTTATGAGGAAAAGGTAATCCATATTCTTTCCTGTTACTATGATGAAGCACTCACTTTTCACACCTACTTTTGTGTTAAATCTCTGAAAATTAGGAAACCAGCTAGCAGAAGAACAAACATAAATTATTGCCCTTACGGGCATTCCAGCAAGCCTTGGCTCCAAAAGAAAACTAAAGATAACACTACGCCATGTTTCCCATTATTTATGTCCCTGGAATTTGGACTTTAGACCTATCGCAGGTTAAATCCACACCTTTTGATAAGTTTGTTCTACTCATTATATGAAGTAGCAATGTAAACCTGCACAAATAGCTTTGGATTAGTCTTTAAAAGATGAGCTGCATTTTATTCTGTTTCACAAGTTTTTTTAACAGTTGTTTAAAGGACTAGGTTAACCTATACTTTGCCCCTGCCATAGTAGTCATTAAAGCTGGACAGTAGTTTTGTGTGTGTTTACGGGAGAAATCCTAAGGACAATTTCATAGGGGTAAGCCTCCTTGAATTTACTTCTGAGTAGGTGTGCTTCAGAGTGCTCCCTAAATATGCCACTCGGCTTTTTAATTGTCTCATACAAGACTCTAATGGTACCTTAAAGACTAGTAACATTTTATTCTACCACAAGCCTTTGTGGATTGGTGGCCACTGTTTCAAATGAAGCACCCTGGTTCCACACCATGAAAAGATGTCTCAGAAAAACGTAGGACTCCCCACCCATTACAGGTGCTAACTAGTTTAGCAAAACTTGTGAATGGTCTTTGCACTTTTCTTAATTAGATTTGAATTTTATATGATTATGTTGTACCCCATACTTCCTGCATTTTTGTGGCCCTTGACATTGTTGGGTTTTTTCATACTTCCTACATCATAGATCTGCCTAGGGAGGAGCCACTGTGTCGCATCCGAAGAAGTGGGCGAAAGCTTAGGATGCAATAAAATTTTGTCAGCGTTTACAGTGCCGCTAGGCTTAGATAAGCCTCTTTGTACCTTATTAGTGACCAAGGATGTAAAACAAGGATAAGTACAATATAAACTATGGTCTTGAGTAGTTCCTATTCTATAAATGGAGCATGTATTGGCACAGTTCCTGGTGGATGGTTGTAAAGAGCTAAGATCTATTCTTCTACTTTGTTTGCTTTTTCTATAAGTGGTGTGGATCTGAAATTTGGTAACCTTGAGCATTGTTTAACAATATCTATAGCAAAGCTACTTTATCCTTCCTATGTTCCATGAAATTATTTGTTTGGCACTTACCTTGACTTAGTGATCTCCCATCATTTTCTTTCCCCAGCTTCACATACCTAATTAGCCACCTGCAATGCTCTTGAGCTGGGAAACACAGCAATAAAGCTTCGTAGGAAATTAGATTCCCTTACCTACAGCGTAATTAAATAAAACCAGATAGAAAATGTGCATCTGGGTGTTTCTAATGTGAGCACAGGATGTGGAACACTGGTTTTCATGAAAAGCACAAGATTGACACTTAGTGTTGGATCAATAGTTTAGCTTTGTTAAATGTAAGTTCATGAACTTGCAAACCATCATTTGATATTGTTTTCTCTGGAGTGACACTGCTCAAATTACTGGGCAAGCCACGTTATTTCCCAACAGGAAAAGCAGCTTGCCAGGGCAAAGCAGAAGACATACTGAGTGTGAGGTTTTACAAGAACACTGAGATCAGATGAATTTCCTTATGCTTAGCTGCAGTTTCCCTTTGGTATGATGAGGGCACAGCCACTGTGGATATTTAGAAAGGCAGACAGGGTATCATATTGAATTGGGCATCAGTTTGACTGGGCATCTATAGCTCTGTATGCTTAGCATCATCGTTAATGTGCCCTTGTAGAATACTTACACAGCTGTTTACTGACTCTGCAGATCAGACCCAGGCAATTTGATGCATCTGAACAGCATCTTTTCCATTTCAGAATGAAGGAAAGGAAAGGGAAATGTACATGATGGCAGTCTTGTCACTGGTACCTGAGAGGCTGCCAGCAAAGTCACTTTGTAGAGACCAGTGCAGAGTGAGGTTCTGGTAGCCTTTTGTCTGGACAGAGAAACAGCAGTAATGCATTACAGCAAAGGGTAGAAAGAAACACTGAGCATGCAACTCCAATATGCAGTCAGAAAGAAGGGGATCAATGCAAGGCAGTATTAAATAGGATAAAGGATATAGAAGTCCATTCCATGCTTTGTTATATGGTACTGGAATCTGGAGCCTCTGCAAGCCAGGCTTTACCTATGGGCGATTTCGCACTAGAGCTGCATCGTGGCGCAGCTGCCGTTTGCCCCAACACAAACATGTCAATTTCACACCCAAAGCTGCGGGGCTGCATTTTGACTCGTGGCTTTGCCCGATTTCCTCCGCAGTTTCGTGATCCTGGTTTTTAAGGATCACGAAACTGCGGAGGAAATCGGGCAAAGCCGCGGGTCAAATGCAGCCCCGCAGCCTCGGGTGTGAAATTGACAAATAGTGTCGGGGCAAACGGGGGCTGCGCCGCGAGGCAGCTCTAGTGTGAAATTGCCCTATGTTTCCCTGTACAGGCTGGAGCTAGACAAGCTCCTGTGAAGGCCTCTGCTAGGCCTAATTTTCTCTTTCTGTTTCATACTGTTTGTTTTGAATAAAGTTACTCTGTTTACCTGAAAATACCCTCTGCATATTCTTGACTGACTGTAGCATCTTACAAAGGCCATGATTCAAAAAACACTATGCTTAGTAGATCAAGATAATTCAAAATATTTCACATGCATGATAATTAAAAGATACATTGTTTGCCATTTAGCATGTTCTTTAAGCCATGTGCAGGCAGACATTACGTTTCCAGGAATTACCTAATATTTTTCAAGAGCCTTGTGAACTACCAGTCACAACATGGTGACTCACTGAATGGAGCCAGTCACAGAATGGCAGCTTGTACATTTCAGAGCAGATCTGCAGTGCTTGGATGGGGAAATGTTTCCTCTGCAATTTCCCCCAGGGCAACTCACTCTACTCCCACCACAAGTTGTAACTTGCTCTGCAGGAGGGAAATCTCCAGTTACCTCTGTGTTTCACTTGGAAGAGAAAGATAGCAGCTTTGATGCAGGGGCAAAGATTAAACAGCAGATTTCTTTCCCGTCCAGGGCAAGGGCTTTCCATACCCCTATCAGGGGCAAGGAATCCCCTGCCCCACAGTTTGCACTTCTCCACCACCTGCTGGCCAGTGTGTGGGGGGGAAAGACAGCAAATGGAGGGGGGATGCCTGTAGCAACCTGATGTGATGACATCAATCCCCGTGCTCCAGAAAGTGACATCAGCATGTCTCCTGGCAACACATTGATGTCAATTGCCAGTAAGGATAAGCATGAACCAGGAAAATGTGGCATGTCCGATTTGCAAACCATGAACTGTCATGAACCTTTAGGGGCCACATGAACTGATTCAGTTCATGAGGTTTGTGACCCAGTAGAATGCCCCCCAGCATGCTAGAGACACCAAACTATCAGGGAATCTCCAGCTGACTCTCGTTTACCTGCCCTCCAAGTTTAGTGAGGATTGGATTTATGGGTTCTGAGTTATGGCTACTCAAAGAAGTAGCAATTTCTGGGGAAATGACCACCTGTGCTTGTCAAAGTCAAATACCTTTAATGGCATAGCAGTAAGATACATAGATGTACAATAACACGGCATGGATATATAAGACATTATAAGCAATATGAATCAATCCTTTACTAGAATAGATCTATCTTTGATTACTTCAGCAACAAACTTGGCCACTATAGCTGTAATATTAGGATTAGCATCCTTTAGTAGATTTTGAATAACTTTTTCCCTATTAGAACTATAATTAGGAGGAAATAGATGACAACAATTCTTTGCGTAAGATTGAGTGAAATTGACAGTGAAAAATAATATAATATATTGAGTCCACAGATTTTAAAGGACAAGAACATAACCTTTAATGAAAGGGCTGTGCTTGTCAAAATGACTGCCTGTGACAGGTGGTCATTTTGACAGGCACAGGTTCAGGAGTGTATAAAATGGATCCTGTGCAATCTAGAGACATCAAAGTTTCAGGGGACCTCCCCAGATGCTCCTCTACATGCCCTCCAAGTTCCCCCCTTCCTGTTGCTTTGAAGTTCAGTACACATTTAGATTGAGCAGAGACAGTCTGTTTGAAAATGTATCCATTCACGAACTGGCACAAACCTCCACAAATAGCTTGAAAGTTCATGGAAAGTTTTTGCCAGTTGACCTGCCATGAACTTCACTTTGCAAACCATGAAGTGCCCAAAATTCATCATGAACTTTAGTTCTAGAGCTGGTTTGTGCCCATCCCTAATTGCCAGGCCCTGCTATTTTCCCATCCACAACAAATGTGTATGCGTTGGTGCACCTCCTCCTTTACACGAAAAAGAAAGGAGAAGCTGCAGTGGTAGCTTTAAAGGGAATGATTACAGCAAAGAAGAGGAAGAGCATAGAGCTACCTTTCATTGCTTAGAGAGTGACTAGTCACTCCCCAGTGATCTTCTGCCCATCCCTGCTTTAGGTTGCCAGCTTCAGGTTGGGAAGTGCCTTGAGATTTTTGTGGGTGGAATCTGAGGAGGACAGGGTTTGGAGAGGACAGGAACTTCAGTGGAATATAATGCTATGGAGTCCACCTTCCAAAGCAACCATTTTCTCCAGGTGAGCTGATCTCTGTCGCTTGGAGTTAGTGTGAGCTAGCTCACAGTTCTTTAGACTTTTTTTTGCCTTAGCTCAGGAAGGATGGTTCCAGAGCAAACTAATTTATGCAGTAGCCAAATCGCTCGCTCACAACTTTAATGTCAGCAGCTCACAAAGTAGAATTATTGCTCACAAGACTCCACAGCATAGAGGGAGCATTGGTTGTAATAGTGGGGAGATCTCAAGCCACAACCTGGAGTTTGACAATCTTAGCTTTAGGCCATGTTTACCTCAATAATTTGTGTAGCAGTTTGTAGCCGCATGCAATTTATTAACATAATGTACTTCTCTTAAGTGGTTTGTGCACATGTATTTACATACTCAAAAGACTAATTAAGTTTATTATGGATCTAATTGTTCCCTCACCGGAAGAAAAGCCAGGTAGAAGAAACACAAAACCATTCACTTCTGGGGAGATATGGGGAGAGAATGACTTTGAAGTGACTCCTTGCTACAATAACGTGCTCTTTTGCTCCATGGAAATAGATTAACCATTGCCATATTCTTAAGATGTATTCAACACTAATGTTTAGAATAATAGAGGACTGCTTACAAAGCATTTTCTATACGAAACATGTATTTTAAATCCAAAACTGTGCAGGAGAAGGATCCTGAGAGCTGCGTATGGGTCCTCCTGTGCTGCCACTGGCCTGGCTGAATTCAAAGCAGCCATGGCAGAATGGTTCTGCAGTGGGACAGGCCAGCCCCCCCCCGGATATTATTATATAGATATAACAGTACAACAGTCTGTATAACACTTCTCTGAATACCCAGCTTTCTTTTTAAGTAAGTCTCTAGACCCTTTTGTTGTGGAGATATGCCTTATATGCTTATATCTCTGAAATGAAAGGGGGTAGAGACTTACTTAAAAAAATAGCTGGAATTCAGAGAAACCATTACACAGATTGTTATTATGTTATATCGCTATAATAATATTCAGTTGCCAATTGAAAAAACAAAAAGGCTCCCTCCCCATGGTGGTGGGAGGAATGACTGCTGTGTGAGCAGGACTGAGAAAATCCAAATTTTCTCACCCATGTGGTAGCCATCTGAGCTTTGCTGTAATCTTTCCCATAATTTCAAAGCAAAACAGATTTGGGAAGATCTGTGGAAAAGCCAGGGAAAGCCCAGGAGATGCATAAATGCATTGCACTGCTATGGGGAAGACAAGCAACACACTTCCCAACAACATCAAACCTGGAGCAAAGAACCTATGTGAAAATGGCCCTTGAGAAAGCTCCAATAAGACTGCATCCCATGCTAATGGCTGTCAGAAGTTATCATCAAAATCCTTCACTGGTCTGTAACCCAGTTTGAGCAGGTCCATATTGAAAACTGCTGTAAGCTGCAGTAGTAAGTAGTGTTTGAGACCTACAGATCTGATCAGGAATGTCCTTTGGGAGCCATTTTTTTCTGGAAAGTGGAAACCAAGCTGCTTGGTCAATAATGCAATGAATTTATTCCAGCCACTGAACGGTATCTTCACACTTTTCTTTTGTGCTTCCTTACAGCTAAGATTCTAAGCACCAGATTTGGTGCATTTATTCTTGGAGCCAAGATTCAACTATTGTGTTCATTATCTGAACTATCTGCATGTTAAACTGAATCTCTGGTACAGGATGGAAGAAATTAACTTCGAGTCCAATGTGGCCCTATGGTAAATGTATTAGAATTGTCCTAAAAGTTTCTAGGGATTTTGTGCTAATGCTTGCAAAGCTGGGGTTGTTAGAAAAAAAGTGCAGGGCTGGGAGCTTCTGGGTGGAAACGGGAGGCCAGGTCTTTAGCCAATCAGCTTCATTGCTCAAATGACCAGGGTGCTGTAATTGGATTTTGCCATTTAATTCTATTCTTTGAGCTTCAACTTGTGGTAACTACACAAGTGTGTCTACCTGAATATCATAGAGCAAGTGACCAGTTAAAAGCCCAATGTTATCTCTTTCTTTTCAGTAATTGAATTTCTAGAATTCTTATAACACATTTTATTTATAAGTGTATTTGTTTTTGTTTGGGTTCAGTCTTAAATTAGCTAATTTGTCCCACACTTTGCCTCATTGGTGCTGATACTGTAGAGTAAAAAAAAAAGAGCAGGAAAGATCCCCATTGTTAGAAGGGAAATGAAGTGCCTAGATTTACTTTGGTCCCAGATTAGATCTGTTTGTCTTGCTGGTATTAAACTTCTGAGTTTGCCCAGTGAATTGGTGGCAGTTAACCTGTAATTTATGATCAGTGTGAAACCTGATTAACTCATTTCCCTTTTGGGCCAATGAAAAGTCACAGCTGGGTTTGCTTCAGTGACAGTGGGAGAGTGGCTTTCCTACGACATCTGTCCCTGTGACTGGCTGGGAATCAAATCCTCACTGTCATCTGTGTCACTTGTTTGTCCCTATTGCTTTGTGTGTGTCCCCTTCCCACATGTGTTTTGCTCCCCCTGGGACTACTGGAGAGAGTAAAAGACATTGGGGGGGGGGGGAACCCTGAAGCAATAGGGACAAATGAGTGACAAAAATGGCAGTGTGGAAGTGGCATTTGTTTCACTACAGTAAGGGTCTGGTTACATGGACGTTTATTGCGGGATTCGCTGCTGATCTCTTGCGCTTTTAAAGTTTCTGTTTACACACGCCAATCCGCCTCCCACACCAAAGCAGGCTCACTCACGCAAGACTCGCAGGTTTTCCTGACCCCGGGAAAATCAAGTACTTTCCTGGATCTTGCGCTTTGAAAGCACGATTTCACCTATGTGAACAGCCCTCTTTCGCAATGATTTCGCAATTATTGCGAATAGGGTCATCTGAACACTCTCTGAATTTTTTTTAAAGCTTCCTGTTTGAGCGCATGGACAGGCATTCGCTTAAGAACTCAATTTTTCGCAATGATTTCGCAATTATTGCGAATAGGGCCGTCTGAACACTCTCTGATATATTTTTTTAAAAGCTTCCAGTTTGAGCGCATGGGCAGGCATTCGCTTAAGAACTCCGCTCGTGCCGCGCACCTTCCTGCTGGGCCTCGACCTCCTGGCCGCCCAGAAGTGCCGGGAGAAGGCACCCCAGGCTGGTGGCGACTGGGCCGATGGCAAGGACAGCCCCACGGCCGCCCAGGAGCAGCTGCTGCCGTCGCCGGATGGGGACGAGGGCGAGGGGGACAGCTAGCAGCCGGTAAGAGGGATGGCTCTTGAGAGGTGGTGTAGACACATAAAATATTCCCGTTTAAATTACAGCGGGAACAAGGCGCATTTACAGCGCCGTGTGACCAGACCCTAAGAGAAAGATAGTGGTCTTGCTTGGCACAGCTGTTCTATGGAAAGAACTAGTGGAGAGATAACAGTCATCATTTTAAATTGAGAGTTACCCCTGAATTTCACCTATGGTAAATTGGGGTGGAAGGGTCTTGTGGGGTATCTTAAGTGTGTTTTCCAGAATGGTGCTTTATTTTAGCTCTACAGCAGTTCTGCACTATTATGAGCCTCGAACTACATGGTCAGCATGGGGACTTGCAGCAGGACACCGGCTGCTGGTTCTCATAACTGAGAAGCGCTACAGGGCCCCAATTTATGTAGCCTTGGAAAGGTGGGGAAAATGTTTAAAAATAAACAAGCAAATAAATAAATGTTTAGTTGAGACCTAGTTCCATCAGCATAGAGGCAGCTGTCCTCTGTCACTACCAGTGTTCAAAATCCTGTACCTTATTCCGTGGGCTTTAGAAGCACAGTGTTGCTGGAAGAGATCAGGCTTTCAGAGAAACAAATCATGCCTGCAACTTCTGTGCAGAGGTAAAGTGCCTTAGAATCAGTTTTAAAATGACCCTTGAATCTACGTCTTAAAGCCACTGTTTGGGAAAAGCAGCACTTACTTAAGCCAATCATTTGCTTGGCCCTCATTCACACAGTACAGACCACCCAACAGAGTAAAACAATTACTCTTGCTTTACAAGAAAAGAGTTATTATACTTTGCCAAAACTAATTTGATAGCAATCATTCTTCTTAACTGGCATAAAAACAAAATCCTCTCCATTTTCATAGCTGGGCTGACTCAAGCCCAGGAAGGCCTAGATAACATGCTTTACCCAAATAAGGGCCAGCACGAGGCCAAAACATGCCAATGATTGTGTCCTGATAAAAACCACGAACCTCTCTAAGCTACTTTTACAGATGTAGGTAATAAAAACTAAACCATTGCATGTGTTCAGCTTTCTTTCTTTAGGTGTAAACATTTGATGACTGAAAGTTCTACATAATTGCCTCTGAGTCACAAGTATGAAGGTACATAAAAACAATTAGACACAATAACAAAAATACAATCATTTTGGATTTGATGTGTGCTCCAGTTGTCTGCAGATACCAATGGTTTAAAGTATCCCATGTCTGGACTAGAGATCTAACACTTAATATGACTAGAACAGATTTAAGTTTACTTATGATTCATGGCAGCTTTATGAAAAACGGATTATCAGGAAAAACAAATAAAAGGCAATGAGATGCATTTTGTTGTTTTAGGCATGCCTTCCCTGCCTCATGCCTTGCTCATTTGGCCAGTTCTCTTTGCAGTCATGGTGAAGGAAGCATAGGCCTGGACTGCTCATGAGTTAGAATGAGATGCTGATAAGGTGGCTGAACACTGAGGTAGTAGGGTGGACTGCAGGTGGACATTTGGAAATGCTCTCCTATAATAAAAGCTCCCTGAAAATAGAAAACAAAAACAACAGGCAAAGAGAGAAGATAGATTTTCCCCTGCTGTGCTAGTCTTCTATTCACACCAAGTTGTTTAGGCAAAGGAATATTCAAAATTGGAATCTATCACTTCCAGTCTGTTCTACTACCTCAAGGTTCTACCACTTCATTCTGCTGTATGCATAGACCAGGCCTCTCTCTCTGGAGTTCTTCATCCACTGCTGTGATATATGTGAGTTGAGGTGGAAGACTGGGATTTGTAAGAACTCTCCTTGTCCCTTGCTCATATCACTTTGGTGGTGGCAGCTGCTTGTGTGTGTGTGTGTGTGGGGTCTTTCGTCCAAGTCACCAACAAAGGGTTCCAGGAAAGGAAGCACAAAAAGAGACCTCTGCCCTCCTCCCGACCACTGATTTTTCATCTGCTATTTCTGCCGTCATCACCAGTCATGCTTGCTCCACCAAACTCTGGTTCATATAAGACTTGAAGACTCCTTGTATGCTGTGTTCCCTTATAGTTGCTATTGTACTCTTCTCAGGGACTGACACAAAATGTTACTTCATAAATATGGAACTGTGAAACCATTCTGTAATAAGTATTCTACTTAATTCCAAAGTGAATAAGCCTGTGGGGAACACTGTGTAGCGGATTAATGAAGCCTTTGGAGGAACTTCCTAACAGAAAACTGACAAAGACATCAGTAATGAAATTCTAAGAAAAAGGTGTCTTTTAATAACCTCTTGCTTGGAGGAGGCATCAAGTATTTAATGAAGTTCCTAAGGGCAAAACGGGAGGATAACATAGTACTGAAATAATGTTTAACTGTTATAATCATAAAGTATTTGACTCCACCCAGGATAATTTGCACTTTGGAAGGGAGAAATATAGCAACCTGTGGACAGATGGGCATAAATTATGACTTAAGCATTTTCAGTGTTGCCTTATTTTAGAGGTGTGTTGTGAAGAGCTGCCCAGTTGACTCTATGAGAAGTGGATTCAAATCATTGTTCAACCACAAACTCATCAGATGGCCTTGGTCAAGTTTCATTGTTGTTTCCTAGTGATAAAAGAATTAGATGCCTACCTCACAGCCTTCTTATGAAGCAATAAGTGTCACAGAAACCATTAATAAGTGTCCCCATAATTTCTTCACTTGTGCCTATTGTGATTTGGAGTCTCTGTGCAAACTTTCCTCAATATGGGTAGTACTGAGTAGCCATGACATGCCACCAATGAGAGCGGCAATCTAGCAATACTATATCGATATATTTGTGTTATACACACAAGGTCAGCCCTTTGCTCTGCATTGGGTATTTCCAGCTATTCAAGGTGTTGTATTTTTTGTTTTATTTCTCAGTAGCTATAGGAACAGAATAGACAACAGGTAAACAGATGTAGGAAAGGGGCTTCATGGATAAGGTAACACAACTGAAATGAGCCTCTCTCTCTGATAACTAGCAATTTACCAAGTGGGTCACATTGTCAAAAGGATTGTAAGGATCAGGCAGGTTCTTTTGGAAGTAGGTGCATCAAGAGATAAAACTTTTCAGAAACTTTGAAGCCATGAGCGAAACAAAAACCCCATCCCCCCCTTTTCTTGAAAAGATGGAAATTTTCTGGAAAAATTGAAAAAGGTGCAATAGTTTACTCTCTTATTGAACCTAAACTCATTCTACTGCATTAACAATGGGAAAGCATCATTTATAACTTAAGTAGCATATAAAATTGTACTATTTGGCATATTTATGGGATTTAAAATGATAAGTGCTTCACCATGCCATTGCAAGCAGAATTACATACTTCTAAGTTCACTGAAGTCAGTTTTTCTTAGAAGGATGTAACTCTGTTTAGGATTGCACTGTTCATGTTCTGAAAACAAAATTGCAAGTATATCAAATCTGAAAGGACCTGAAAGCTTTCAAGTATTGAGACCAGGGGTCTTTTGGAGCCGGAGCGCCCCGGAGTGCCGCTCCAGCAGCCCAGGTGGTGGCAAGCCCCACCCCCACCCCCAGCTCCCCGACCCACGCTCCTGCCTTCCCTCCGGAGCCTCTCCGCTTTTGCAGAGAGACATTTTTAAAAAATCCCTGGCTTCCCTGCCCAAGCCCCCCCAGGGCCCCCATAGCCTAGAGAAGCTGGGGCGGGGAAGCCAGGCATGACTACCTCCGTGCCCTCCCCATTTCCAGCCAGCCCGGCACAGCGGGTTGGCTGGAGACAGGGAGCGCATGGAGGCAGACATGCCTGCCTTCCCCCTGAGCCTCTCCTCTTTTGTGGAGAGACTGGGGGGGGGTTAAATCCCTGGCTTCCCTGCCCAAGCTCCTCCAGGTGCCCCATCTTCAGCATGTACAGGTGCATGCAAGGCCATTTAGTTCATTATACAGTCAACTCTACGCTTTGGGCTGTTCTTCATTATACCTAAGCATCAGTTATACAGCAAAATATCCCACCTCTGTCTTCTCATCAGAAAAAATACTGAATTACAGTATTGACATGGCCTTCACTGCATTTCTGAGAAACTAAAACCACATGTTTAGTCTACTACCACTTAGAAAGATTCTTTTTGTCTATCATAATTGGACACACAACAGGCCACACTCAGGGTTCTTTGGAGTAAACTCACCTTCTTCAGGGTTCAGAGACAGGTTTGGGTATGGGATTAAGTTAACAATTACTGTCTTCCAACAGCTATTTAGAACATCTACTGTCTTACTTAAAACAACTGATGCAGAAGAATACAATGATTTATGAAAGCCTCAGAGATCCAGAAGAATCATTAGGGCTGACTCCCCTCCCCAGATGATCCTAGACCCATTGCTGGACCTCCTGATGGCACCTGGTATTTTTGGGCACTGTGTGACAGAGTGTTGGACTAGATGGGCCATTGGCCTGATCCATCATTGGCTTCTCTTATGTTCACACTCTGTCAACTGTGCACATAGATTAGTGAAGAAACTAATCTAATATGGAGATTGATTATTTTCACAATTAGGCATAGTTATCCTGCCAACCTAGCAGTTCAAAAGCAAAACATTGCAAGTAGATAAATAGGTACCACTTCAGTGGGAAGGTAACAACGTTCCGAGTGCCTTGGTGTTTAGTCATGCCGGCCACATGACCACGGAAATGTCTTCGGACAGCGCTGGCTCTTTGGCTTTGAAACGGAGATGAGCACCGCAACCCTAGAGTCGGATTCGACTGGCTTTTGAGCAAGGGAACCTTTACCTTTACAGATATGGGCAACATCCTCCTCACTTGCTAACTACATGTAATGGTTGATGACTCTGTTTCAATGTATCTGAAAATGAGTGCATGAACAGGAAAGCTTATACTCAGAATTAAACTTTGTTGGTCTTAAAGGTGCCACTGGACACAAACTTTGTTCTATTGCTTCAGACCAACACGGCTACCCACCCGAATCTATGCAAACCAGAATTCCCGTGGGCTTGGGGGGGGGGAGAAGGCTGAAACGGGCTTGGATCTTTTATATTCAAGCCCCTTTCAGCCTTGCCATCGGCTCCCATGGGCTTGGGGGGGGGGGAGACAAGCCTGAAAGGGGCTTGGATCTTGGATTGAAGAGGAGGCGGGGAGACATGCCTGGCTTGGCTGCTCAGTATCCTCCAGGTGCCCCGCAACTGCAGGGCACCTGAAGGAGCTTGGGCAGGGAAGCCAGGGATTTTAAAAAAACCATCTCTCCACAAAAGCGGAGAGGCTCAGGGGGAAAGGAGGGCATGTCTCCCAGCCTCCTCTTCCTTCTCCAGCGAGCCTGCCGCAGCAGGCTCACTGGAGAAGGCAGAGGAGGCGAGGATTCATGCCTGGCTTCCCTGCTCTGTCTCCTCCAGGTGCCTAGTAAACTATTCAATTCATGTTAGTCAAATTCATGGTTCTGTATGTTTCTTACAGGTCAATGTTTACCTACAGGATCCTAAAGGTAGGAAGCACAGAGAGTTAAACATAAATAATTGCACATACAATTCTCTAAAACCACAACTGGTGAGGGTCTAATGGCAAGTGCCATCTCCAGTATTTCATCCAATATGAAAGTCTTCCAGAAAAGAAAACTTTTAAATCCAGCTGGGAAAGTCTATAGAGATACCATCAATCTCATCTCTTGGGGGAGAGAATTCCATAAACCAGGAGCAGCAGACAAAACAGCTGAACTCTCTTGTGGGTCCAAACCAACCTGGCTTGTGCTTAAGCTGGTAAATTCAGGAAAGCACCATGCATGGATCTTAAATCTTTGGCAGGCTGGACTTTAAAGGTAAAAACCAGCACCTTGAATTAGGCTCAGAAACTATGGGAAGATGGTATAACTGCAACAACACTTGTTTGATGTGCTCACTCTGGCATATTCCTATAAGAACCCTTACACATGTGCTTTGAACCCATTAAATTGATAAACTGCTTTCAAGGGCATGTTACAGTAATCCAATAGGAACGTTACCAAGGAATGTGTGATTTTGACCAAATTGGCTTTCTCTCTGAGAGTGGCAACAGTTGGTGAACTAGCCAAAGTTTGTAAAAAGTGTTCTTAGCAACTTCTGATAGCTGTCTATCCAAGGACAAGAAGTCTAGAAGAACCTGCATATGAGAACATGATTGCTAACTAATCTTTCAAGCTTTATATCAATTTCTTGTTATTAATTTCTAAGGGCAAATGATACAGTTCACAGGAGCCAGGCAGTTGACATAGCTAACCCCCCCCCATAATGATTGTTTTTTTGTTTTTGAAAAACTACTACATTTTCCCTTACAGTAAATTGAAGGGAATAACATCATTGAATTAGTCTATTTAATACCACTTCAGTAGAAGTCATGAATCAAATTTGGCCATGGTCCACTGAACTCCATAGATATCAGTCACCTCATGGTTCTTTAATAGTCCCTATCTTTTACATTCTGTACTCAAGAGCCTCTGAGTCTTGGATACATGATATTGTACATAATCACAGCCTTGCAAACAGTGCACTCTCTATGAGTTTAATGAATCTGATAGGCCACCAAACTGAAACACATACAACAGTTCAGGTGGTTCATTGTTTGCTGGAAGAAAATAGGACTTGCCGTGGCATCGGGACTGGAAAGAAGGAAATGTGTGGGCAGATGTTAGGAAGGCTTAGTTTGGACAAATGAATAGTCTGAACTATTGTCATTCCATCTGGCATGTGACCTAGAAGGGCTTGGCTCAGGGTTCTTTGCTCTTTCTCATGGCCCTTTGTTCATTGTGTCACATAAGAGACTGAGGCTTGGAAACCTATAAATGATTATGACGCAGAGTTTCTCTCTATCAGAGACAAACAGCACACTGGATTGCCTAGTACCCTGAGAACGCCGTACCATACTACCCATCTAAACTCCTATTTTGACGCAACTATCTGAGAGCTGCTTTGCCTGGAAAACATTTTTCTGCCCACTATGAGCCCCTTTAAAATTTCCTATAATACAGAACATAGCGGCTGTTGTCTTTCACAATACCAGTGGCTACATTTCAGATGTGATTCTATGCCAGTGGCCTGCATGAAAAGCTTGATGGCTGTAATACTTTAGGAAAGTGGCATATTTCAGGTGTGAGCAGCAAAAGAATGACTGTGTGTACACTTTTTATAAGATTGTTTTGGTTGTTTGCCACAGTAAATATAGGCAAAAATTTTATCCAGAGAAATATAATCACCCAGAATATAATTCGACATGGGCCTCTACCGTATTATTTAATCCATCATTTACAAAGCAATATCAAAGAAAAATTTTAAAAGTAAACATGTTTATTCCTTGATTTTTCCATGCTGAAGACCCAAAGTGGCTTACAACATCATTCACCACTCCTTTATTTTAGCCTTACAATAACAACCCTGTGAGGTAGACTAGGTTGAGAAACAGTGATTGGGCCTAAGTCACCCAGCAAGCTTCCACTTAACAATATTTAGCCTCCCTGACCTCTTCCATGGGGCTGTTTCACAGGCTTGGGGCAGCCACTGGAAAAAACTTGACCGGAGGCAATTATAGAGCATACTTTTTTTTAACTAATAATTTTTATTTTTCAACAATAATATACTCATACATTTAACTGTAAAAGTAACATAAACAACAACAACAATAATAATGGTAACAAGAACATTAAAAAATAGAAAACTTATTGAATATATGTTATAGCTCACCATTAAATTTCAGCATACTAAAGTTGCAGTTAACATCAGTACTAATAAAATACAAAGTCCATAGATTTCTTAGGCAGTTTAGAGCATATTACAGTAATCTAGTTTCCAGGTTATTGAAGTATAGATTAATATGGCCAGATTGGCAGGGCTCTTTTTGTAGAAAAAGCCCAGCAGGAACTCATTAGCATAATAGGCCACACCCAGCAGCAGCAACTCATTAGCATATTAGGTCACAACCCTGACAGCACAGCTCATAAGCACATTAGGCCACACACCCATGTTACCAGAAGTGTGGTCATCCAGCCACACCCACCTTTTGCTTCTTATTCTGTTTACCTTGTTTGTTGTCAAAACCCAGGGCTTTTTTTGTAGCAGGAACTCCTTTGCATGTTAGGCCACACACCCCTAACGTAGCCAATCCTAATGAGTTTCTGCTGTTGGGTGTGGCCTATTATACTAATGAGTTCCTGCTGGGCGTGGCCAACTCGGGAGCCAGCCGGAACTCCGTTCCTGTGCGTTCCTGCCCAAAAATAGCCTTGGGTGTCTGCAAATAGAGAGTTAGCTTCCCAACTGTTGTTCCTATCTGCTGTTGTAGTCACATGTTTCTCCAGTGGCAGACCAGGATCTAACAAAACTTTTAAGAACATAAGAACATAAGAGACGCCAATGTTGGATCAGGCCAAAGGCCCATCCAGTCCAACACTCTGTGTCACACAGTGGCCAGAAATACCAGTGCCATCAGGAGGTCCAGCAGTGGGGCCAGGACATTAGAAGCCCTCCCACTGTTGACCCCCCCCCAAGGACCAAGAAGACAGAGCATCACTTGCCCCAGAGCCCCTAGCTATACCTTGTGGCTAATAGCCACTGATGGACCTCTGCTCCATATGCTTATCTAATTCCCTTTTGAAGCCGTCCATGCTTGTAGCACCCACCACTTCCTGTGGCAGTGAATTCCATGTGTTAATCACTCTTTGGGTGAAGAAGTACTTCCTTTTATCCGTTCTAACCCGACCGCTCTGCAGTTTCATGGAGTGCCCACGAGTTCTTGTATTGTGAGAAAGGGAGAAAAGTACCTCTTTCTCTACCTGCTCTTTCCCATGCATAATCTTATAAACCTCGATCATGTCACCCCTCAGTCATCTTTTCTCCAAGCTAAAGAGCCCTAAGCGCCTTAACCGTTCCTCATAGGGAAAGTGTTCCAACCCTTTTATCATTCGAGTTGCCCTTTTCTGCACTTTTTCCAAAGCTATAATATCCTTTTTAAGGTGTGGTGCCCAGAACTGCACACAGTATTCCAAATGAGGTCTCACCATTGATTTATATAGGGGCATTATTATATTGGCTGATCTGTTTTCAATACCCTTCCTAATAATCCCCAGCATAGCATTGGCCTTCTTTATTGCAGTCACACACTGTCTCGACATTTTCAGTGAGTTATCCACTACAACTCCAAGATCTCTCTCTTGATCAGTCTCTGCCAGTTCAGACCCCATCAATGTGTATTTATATTTAGGATTTTTGGCTCCAATGTGCATCACCTTGCACTTGGCCACATTGAACCCCATTTGCCATGTTGACGCCCACTCGCCCATCCTTGACAGATCCCCTTGGAGTGCCTCACAATCCTCACTGGTTTTCACCACCCTGAACAACTTTGTATCATCCGCAAATTTAGCCACTTCACTGCTTACTCCCATCTCCAAATCATTAATGAACAAGTTAAAAAGCAGTGGACCAAGTACTGATCCCTGCGGTACCCCACTGCTTACCACCCTCCACTGAGAAAATTGCCCACCTACACTCACTCTCTGTTTTCTATGAACTAGCCAGTTTTTGATCCATAAAAGGACTTGTCCTTCTATCCCATGATTTTTGAGCTTACTTAGGAGCCTTTGATGAGGAACTTTATCAAAAGCTTTCTGGAAGTCAAGGTAAATAATATCTATTGGATCCCCCTTGTCCACATGTTTGTTCACCCCCTCAAAGAACACTAACAGGTTAGTGAGACAAGATCTTCCCTTACAGAAACCGTGCTGAGTCTGCCTCAATAGGTTTTGTTCATCTATGTGCCTACTAATTCTTTCCTTAATAATGGTTTCCACCAATTTACCCGGTATCGACGTCAGACTGACTGGCCTGTAATTTCCCGGATCTCCTCTGGAACCCTTTTTAAAGATGGGAGTGACATTAGCTACCTTCCAATCCTCAGGAATGGAGGCAGATTTTAAGGAAAGATTACATATCTTTGTCAGGAGATCTACAAGTTCACATTTGAGTTCTTTCAGAACTCTCGGATGTATGCCATCTGGGCCTGGTGATTTTTCAGTTTTTAAGTTGTCTATCAGTTTTAGGACCTCCTCTCTCATCACCTCAATCTGACTCAGGTCTTCCAACACCCCTCCTGAAATCAGTGGTTCTGGAGTGGGCAAGCACTTCTCATCTTCCACAGTGAAGACGGAGGCAAAAAATGCATTTAGCTTCTCAGCCATTTCCCTATCATCCTTCAATACTCCTTTTACCCCTTGGTCGTCCAAGGGCCCCACTGCCTCCCTGGCTGGTTTCCTGTTTCTAATGTATTTGAAGAAAGTTTTATTGTTGGTTTTTACGTTTTTTGCTATATGCTCCTCATATTCCCTTTTTGCCTGCCTGACCTCAGACTTGCATTTTATTTGCCATAGCCTGTGTTCCGTTTTATCAGCCTCACTGTGACTAGCTTTCCACTGCTTAAAGGAATTCTTTTTACTTTTTACAGCCTCCATTACTCTGTTTGTTAACCATGCAGGCTTTTTCCTATACCTGTTTGTGCCTTTCCTAACCTGCGGAATATATATTTTTTGAGCTTCTAGGATCGTAGTTTTAAATAGATCCCAAGCTTCCCCAATTGTTTTGACCCTTTCTACTTTTCCTTTCAGTTTCCTCCCCACGTGTCCCCTCATATCAGAGAAATTACCCCTTTTAAAGTTAAAAATGGTTGTGTGAGTCTTTTTGGCCAATTCTCTATTTGTACAAATGATGAACTCAACAACATTATGATCACTGTTTCCAAGCGGTGCAATCACTTTTACATCTCTCACCAGGTCTTGAGTGTTACTTAGGACCAAATCAAGGATCGCCTCTCCCCTGGTAGGTTCCGTGACCATCTGCTCCATAGCACAGTCATTTAGAGTGTCTAGAAACTCAATCTCTTTTTCCCGACTAGAACACATATTGACCCAATCAATGTGTGGGTAGTTAAAATCACCTATTATTACACAGTGTTTTTGTCTAGTTGCTATCTTTAAGGCATTCATCATTTTATAATCCTCCTCTATCTTTTGATCTGGTGGGCGATAACAAACTCCCAGTGTTAAGTTTCCTTTTGGCCCCCCTATTTCAACCCATAGAACTTCCAGAAGCGAATCCAATTCACTTAGCCTCTCAATCTTTCTAGACTTTATACCCTCTCTGACATACAGAGCTACCCCACCTCCAACCCTTCCCCCCCTATCCTTCCGATATAATATATAACCGGGAATCACTGTGTCCCACTGATTTTCCTCATCCCACCAAGTTTCAGAAATACCCACAATGTCTATTTTTCCCTCCGACACCAAGCACTCCAACTCCCCGATTTTACCTCGGACACTTCTAGCATTTGTATAGAAACAGCTGCAGGGGCCCTTCCGGCCCCGCCCGCCGGTTCCCCCCCTCTCCAAAACGGCCCGCCCGCCTCCCTCTCCCGCCCACAGTCCCGGCTTCAACCCCCCCCAACACAGCCCGGGCGACGGACGCAGCGGCCTTATGATTTGGCCTTATGAGTGTTGGCTTGATGGGACAATGAAGGATCTCAGCATTTTACTCTCAGGGCTTTATACAGCCCCATTCATTTTTTTTTCCAGAAGACCTTAACCATCACAAACCTTGCATGATTGGTCATTTTTTCCTGGAGACCTATTTTCAAAATCAAGTAACACAGAGAAATAACCCATTACTACACACAAGTTTACCACATCACATATTTGTTACTCTTTAAATTTGCAGTTTTATACCATTCTAAAGGATGTATATTGTCACCTTGCTTATTTAATATATATGCAGAGTACATCATGCGAAATGCCTGGATGAATCACAAGCGGGAATTAAGATTGCTGGGGAAAAGATCAACAACTTCAGGTATGCAGACGATACCACTCTAATGGCAGAAAGCGAAGAGGACCTAAAGAGCCTCTTGTTCAGAGTAAAAGAGGAGAGCGCAAAAGTGGGCTTGAAGCTCAACATA
>NW_015169808.1:407063-417632 GCF_001447785.1 Gekko japonicus | reverse complement strand
CGACTGTGCTACTGAACAACAACAACAACAAACCATTCTAAAGTGTAGCGAAAAGCACATCCTTTCAATTTCTGATACTTAAGTAGGTCTTTAAAAAACTATGAAGACACATCACCCTGACAAATAACTGCATAAAAGTGCAAATAGATAAGGAATCTACATCTTATAGCTGCTATAGAGTGAGTGGTCCTATACTGAATTGACTGTCAGTCATATTTTACTTCCTGTAACCTCTGTAGCACCTGCAAGGAATGCTAGCAATCTTCAAGAAACCATCCCCTGTACGAAAGTAGGATGGCTTCTAGTTACTCTTGTTTTACACTTGCGCAGGGGTCATTTCGTAGAAAAAGAGCTAGGGGGACTCATTAGCATAACTCATTAGCATATGCCACACCCCTGACATCACCGGAAGTGTGTCCTCCCCACAGCCGGCGGCGACCTCCAGCGGGCACCAGCAGGGAGCTCCAGGCCCCGCCCTCCTGCACCTCACCCGGGGGGATGGCGTCCCCCCGCGTCCCCCCCCAAATGACCCCTGCACTTGCGTTTCTAAAATGCTCAGAGTTTCTTCCTTTAAAGGTCTATGTGTGATTTTGGAAACTGCGTATGTTATTGATTTTTTTCTTACAGTGGCTATTACTGTATCTTGAGAGCTGAAAATTCAGACCAATGAAATGTATGATCAAAACTAGAATCCCTGTCTGCTTTCATCTTAAGTATCTGTGAGGTTTGCCTTCCCAGTGGCAAAAGATGATTCTCCAAGTGATAGGACAGTTTTTATAAACACAGACATAACAAAACATAAACTTTCAATATTATAATGTAAGCATTCTGGCTAATACTGCTAACAGGGGCAACAACCTCCAATTCAATACATTTTATACATTAAGAGTACTGCTAATGTGGGTTATTGTTTCCCTATATAGTCTATGGTCTTGCTATGGAAAGATTTGGAAACACAACTGAAAACTGGAAAATGAAAACTGTTGTCTGAGGTTGGCAGATCACCCAACATCTCCTCCCAGTTTAACAAGCTTTAAGCTTCAACCAGACACAAGATACTGCAGGAAAAAAAATATAGCCACAGGGCTAATGATGACAACAGCTGCCAGCAAATTTTCCACTGTAAACAAGTAAAGACTTGATATGCATTTTAACTCAGTTTTTGTTGTAAGAGAATCAGTGACAAGTCTATGCTGGTAGAAGCTCATACTACATTCCTTAACATTAGGACTTTAGGCTCGCCTTTGAAAATTAACTTGGTTCAGTTGCAGCTGCATAGTAGTTTTAAAAAAGTGCTAAAAACATACAGATTCACTTACATAATATACAATAGCTCAGATGAGGCAAGGAGTTCCACATACTATAAAAGTTTCACACTTTATTGGTTGACACCTGCCTGATTGCTTGAACTCCACCTCTCTGGCTTCTGAAATTCACTCATTTGCTCATTTCCATTTTTCTTTTTTAAAAAGTCTGAAAGTGGAATTCTGCATCTGATGCCAAATTCCTGAAACTACAATCATACATATGTCTTGGGCATGACAGGAAAAATGTATATATTTTTTAAAAAGGACTCATTGTTTTCATTGTTTTCATTGGACAAGTTGGGCTAATATGTATTAAACAAATATTGTTGCAATTATACTGTTTTCCCATCGTAACTGCTTCACAGCATTTCATGATATGGCCACTCTAACCCTGCCAGCCACTCAGTGTATGGAATAAACATATGCTGCCCTCTAAAAAGGAATGATAGAGCATTCCGATTCAGCTGAATTGCAGTGGTGTGTGTTGCAAATCCGGGCAGCCACCACTGAATAGCAACTGAAGAAAGAGAAGTGGTTTTTCTGGGAAAGTTTGCCTCCCCATGAACTCTTGATATTATCAGCCTGCAGAGGTTGCTGCAGTCCTCTGGAGAGGCTCAGCAGAGCAGTGCTAGAAGTGCTCAAGGGACTCATATTGCACTCCTTAACACTAGGAGTTGGATACTATGACTCTCTTCCTCTAAAATACAATGTTAAATTCATGAATTTTAATTAGTGGTGTTGGGAAATAAACACATGATCATGTGAACTTTGTTGTTCTAAAATTCCCACTCAAGACCATATCGTTCTTCTTTTGACCTCCTATGCTGATATCCTAAGCTCAACTCTCCTGCTCCCCCTCAGACTTCCATGCTGATCTCCCAAGCTCAACTTCCCTGTTTGGTGCCCCAGGAGAAGCCCCAGAGGGATCCTTCATAGGGCAAATAGCACCTCCAGGTCCATTTCTGCTAGGGAAAATGGCATAGGGGTAAGGCATAAGTACCCTCTTGCTACTCACCATGCTCTCAATTCAAATCAGGGCCCACATGCCTGGGAACTGAGTTTCCAGTAAAGAACTCACAGCACACATCTGATTGCAAGTCCTCATGGTGAACCCAAGGAGTTCACATAACTGGATCCCAAAGTTGCTTTGATTTTCTCAGATCAGCACCTGTAGCTCTGCAGTGTTCCATGATCCCCTCTCTACCAAATTTGCATGTCTTGTTTCCCCCCCATGCTACTCATCTGAATATTGTTTTTGCCAGTTGTTTTCATATCACACTATACACAGTTGACTCATATTCACTTGGAGAGATTTCTGTACCCAGTGTATGCTTTCTTGAGAAATAATTAATTTATTTAAAAATTCATGCCCTGTCCTTCCAAAATTGTTATGGTTTCCATATATGGAAAGGCCACAATCTGTCCTGAAACCATTTTTGCATGTGTCTTATTGAAGTGAATGCTTATGGGAATGTTTCTAAGGGTCCTTTGAGGCACCTCTTTGTCATTGCAATAAAACTTAGGTAGAATGAGGTGTCTGTGAATTGTGCCCCCTTTTCTGTTTCTAGGCAAGAAAGATGTAACACTATTAGTAATGAAGGCAAACTAACCTTTACTGTCATATTATACAAGAATAAACATGTGAAGTTATTAGCTGCAAGTTACTGTAATGAATAATTTGGTCTTCCTTTTGAGGAAGATGGAATCAGTATTTTTCCATTTCTTGTGGCAGCTTATAGAATCATGTCTGATGAACCAGCCATATTATACTTGATGACTTGTCAGCATTTAAATCCAAAGGAATTTGGTTCAAGGCCAATGTCTGTCAGAGGTCACCATCATTGTTAATACTTGCATTGTTCTCTTTAGTTCGCGTTCACTGTCAAATGCAAAACAGAGATATTTAGGCTGTATCTGTACAAGAACATAAGAATAGCCATGTGGGATTCATCTAGAATAGCATTATGTCTCACACAGTGGCCAACTCAATGCCTTCAAAGGCCCACTGACAGGATATGGAGGCCAAGCTCAGTTATTCACAGAAATAATACTTTGAACATGGAGGTTCCATTTAGTCATTTTGGCTGATGGACCTATTCTCTATGACTATGTCTAATTTTCTTTTAAATTAATCTACGGCCAGGCCTTGGATGGGGCCGGAGCTTGCTGGTACGGCGCTCCAGGAGAGAGGCATGCAGCCTCCGCTAGGCCTCCAGGCCCCATCCCAGACCTTCCCGGAGGTGTGCGAAGCCGCACACCCCGGGAAAAATCTCTCCCCCGGTCTCTGCCTGGCCGAGGCTGCTCCATGCAGCCTCCGCTAGGCCTCCAGGCCCCATCCCAGACTTTCCCAGAGGTTCGCAAAGCTGCACACCCCAGGAAAAAATCACTCCCCCCCAGTCTCTGCCTGGCCGAGGCTGCTCCATGCAGCCTCCGCTAGGCCTCCAGGCTCCATCCCAGACCTTCTCGGAGGCCGCACACCCCGGGATAAATCTCCCCCTGGTCTCTGCCTGGCCGAGGCTGCTCCATGCAGCCTCCGCTAGGCCTCTGGGCCCCATCCCAGACCTTCCTGGAGGTGTGCAAAGCTGCACATCCCAGGAAAAATCTCTCCCCCCGGTCTCTACCTGGCCGAGGCTGCTCCACGCAGCCTCCGCTAGGCCTCCAGGCCCCATCCCAGACCTTCCTGGAGGCCGCGCACCCCGGGATAAATCCCTCCCCCGGGTCTCTGCGTGGCCGAGGCTGCTTTCTCATTTGTGTTTACCTTACAATACTAGGCTGATGCAGTGCTAGGGGCAGGCCTTCTGTGCTGCTGCTAGTCCACCAGTGGCTATTAGCCACAAGGTATAGAAAGGAACTCTCAGTGTGGGGCAAGTGATGCTCTGTATTCTTGGTGCTTGGGGGGGCAGTGGGAGGACTTCTGGTGTTCTGGCCCCACTGCTGGACCTCCTGAGAGCACCTGGTATTTTTGGCTGATGTGTGACACGGTGTATTTATCTTTTGTATATGGATTTCTCATTTGTGCTTACCTTACAATACTAGGCTGGTGCAGTGCTAGGGGCAGGCCTTCTGTGCTGCTGCTAGTTCACCAGTGGCTATTAGCCACAAGGTATAGATAGGAACTCTCAGTGTGGGGCAAGTGATGCTCTGTATTCAGATTTTGGAAGCTAAGCAGGGTCAGCTCTGACTGGTATTTGTTTTTTTTAAAATGTTTTATTTTACTTTTTCATTAAAAAAACATCATTTCATGTTACAAAATTTGTTCGCTTATGGAGTAATTCACAATACATCTACATTGATCCATTTATACAGACGTTCCCATCTTTCAACAAACACTTTTTCCTTCTGTCCTTGAAGAATTATAGTTAGTTTGTCCATCTCAGCTACTTCTAATAACCTATGTACTAAATCATCTTGATTTGGTATATACTCTTGTTTCCAATGTTTGGCTACTATTATCCTTGCAGATGTTAATATATAAATTATCAGGTACTTATCTTTCCATCTTATACACTCTGGTAACATGTTCAGCAGCATTATTTCTGGCAATAGCTCTATCTCAATCTCCGTTATTTGTAAAATTATCTTCTGCACCATTTTCCAATAACCACAAATCTTTGGACATTCCCACCACATATGGTAAAACGTGCCCATCTTATATTTAGATTTCCAACAGTTCTTATTAAATGCAGCATCACATTTGGCTATTCTATCCGGCGGCCAGTACCATCTATGGTATAATTTATATATATTTTCTCTATAGTTAACACTTCTCATAAATTTTATAGATTTCCAGGTTTTCTCCCAGTTTTTTATACATCAGTTTTCCATACTTATATCATGTCCTACATCTTTTTCCCATGCAAGTCTTGTCTTATTAGTTATTTCTTCCTTTGCCCGTTCTTCTAACAAAAAATTGTTTATCTTCTGTATCATTTTATTGCTGCTCGATGCCCACATTTTATCCAACTGCCGCTGCTCGATGCCCATATTTTATCCAGCTTCGATTTACCATCCTCAAACCCTTTTTTTCTCAACTTTAGCATGTCTCGACTGGATCCTCAAACCCTTTTTTCTCATCTTTAGCATATCTAGACTGTAATTGCAATACCTCCCACCATGACAGCTCAATCTTATAAAGTATTGATAACACCTCCCTTGACTTCATCTTATTATTCCCGTCTAACAACGTATCATAACTTACTCTGTCGGATGATTTAACTATGGATGGTTTAATAAACGCTTCTAACGGTGATACCCATCTAGGTGTTTTTGTGTAGTACTTCTCTCTGATATCCTTCCATACCCTTATTAAAGCCCCTCTCAGTATATGATGTTTAAAATTGTAGTGTACTTTATCCTTTCCGTACCACAAATATGCGTGCCATCCCATTTTTAAATCATATCCTTCCAGAGTCAGGTTCCTGATATTATCGAAACAGATCCAGTCTTTGATCCAACTCAACACAACTGCCTGGTAGTATACCTTCCAGTCTGGTAAGCCAAACCCCCCTCTCTCCTTTCTATCTTGTAGGGTTTTCATCTTAATTCTGGGCTTTTTTGGATGCCAGATGAAATCTTTAATAATCTTGTCTAATTCTGTGAAGAACTGTGTGTTTCTTAATACTGGTATATTTTGCATGAGGAAAAGAACTTTAGGCAAGATGTTCATTTTAATGGTAGCTATTCTACCTAATAAAGAGAGAGGTATGTTTTTCCATTGATTCAGGTCCTTTTTAATTTCCTCTAGTAATTTCTCATAGTTGTCTTTAATTAATTTAATATTTTTGCCAGAAATTATTATTCCTAAGTATTTATATTTTTGCACTATTTCCATCTCCGTTAATTTTTGTAATTCTATCATCTTATTAGTTGTACAATTTTTGGTAATTATTTTTGTCTTTTTACGATTGATCTTTAACCCCGCTACTTCTCCAAAATTGTTAATTGTTAGTAATCTTGGGACTGTTTCAACTGGGTCTTCTGTTATGAAAACAACATCATCTGCATATGCCAGAAGCTTGAATTCTTCCCCTCCTACTTTTAGTCCTCTGATCTGTGGATCTCTCCTTATTGCGTTATTTAATGTTTCCAGGGCGAAGATAAATAGCAAAGGCGATAACGGGCATCCTTGCCTTGTTCCTTTCTGTATTTCGATATCTGCCGTTACCTCTCCATTTATAATTACTTTGGCGAACTGTTTAGCATAAGGCTTTTATCATCGTTTCAAAATCGGTCCCACAGTCCCATCTATGTAATTTCTGGATTATAAACTCCCATGAGATGTTATCGAATGCCTTTTCAGAATCCATAAACATTAAGGCCATACTTTTTTCAGGGTGTGCATCATAATATTCCATTACATTTAGGATTGTTCTGGTATTATTCTTAATCTGTCTTTTAGAGAGGAAACCCGCTTGATCTTGATGTATAATATTAGATAGCACTTTTTTTAACCTTGAAGCTAATATATTGGCAAAGATTTTGTAATCTGCATTTAATAACGAGATAGGTCTGTAATTTTTAATGTCCTTACTATCCGTATCTGGTTTGTGAATTAATGTGATAATTGCATGTTGCCAAGAACTTGGCAATTCCCCTCTTACCCTGATATGTTCTAGGAGGTCTTTAAAATGCAGCCCAATTTGGTCTTCAAATACTTGGTATATTTCCACTGGTATACCATCTACTCCCAGGTGTTTTTTTTTTTTGCCTTTTAATAGCTTCAACTATTTCATGTATCGTTATTTTCCCATTTAAAATATTTTTATATTTTTCTTCAAGTTTATATTCTTCCTTTTTTTGAATGTATTTTTTAATATGATCCATATTTTGAATTCCTTGTTGATATAAGTTCTTGTAAAAACTTTCTATGATTGACTTCATTACTTGTGTATCATATTGTGTTTCTCCTTTATCGTTATTTAATGCTACAATATTTCGTTTTTCTCTTTCTTTTCTTAATCTATATGCCAACAACCTTGTGGGCTTATTTGCATTGTCAAAATAATATGCTTTAGTATATTCTATAGACTTTGCTATCTCTTGTGTTAATATTAGATTTAATCTATGATTCAACATCCTTATCTTGTCTCTTGTGGCTTTCTTTTCTCTTAATTTAAGCACATTTTCCTCTTTCTATATTGCTGAGTTTATTTTTTCATATTCCTCTCTCTTTTTCTTTCTATTCCATGCATCTTGATTTATAAACAATCCTCTTATATAAGCCTTAAATGTATCCCATATTATATCCATTGCTATTTCTCCTTTCCTATTCCTTTGGAAGAATTCTTGAATTTCTACCTTAATTTTTGTTATGAAATCCTGGTCTCGCAATAACCCCAGGTTCAGTCTCCATCTTGTGTTTCTATGTCTATCCTTCAAAAGCAGCAATAAAGGGTTGTGATCAGCAAACGTTTGTGGTAAAATTTCCACTTCTCTAATCTCCCGCATCCATTCGGTAGGTGCCCATATCATATCTATTCTCGACCAGCATTTATGTCTGGCCGAGTAGTATGTAAAATCCTTATTTCCATTCCTGACTCTCCATAAATCTATTAAGTTGTATTCTTCTACCATATCTAAGAATGTTCTAGGTAATACCTGGCTTTTCTTTTTCCTACCTCTTTCTGATTTCCTGTCCCATTCTTCATCTAACACTGCATTGAAATCCCCCATTATGCAGAAATTATCCACCTTTTGCTTTTTAATGAGTTCATATAATGCTTTATAAAAAGGTTCTTGATTTTGGTTAGGGGCATATAGATTGATTATCAATACTTCTTTTCCCATTCTCCTTATTTTAACCGCTACCGTTCTTCCATCTTCTGATGCATACACCAATTGAGGGGAAAGGTATTCTTTCACAAACAAAGCTACTCCATTTTTTCCTTTTAATTTGTTGCTACAAATTCTTTACCCAGTTTTCTACATTTTAAATATTTTTCATCATTTCTTTTTATGTGAGTTTCCTGTAAGCCTATCACATCAGCCTGTATTTTATGAATCTGGTGGTAGATCCTACGTCTTTTTTGAGGTCCATTTAATCCATTTATATTTAATGAGATTATTTTACAACCTTTAGTCGTTGCCATTATTCTTTTTACTTTTTACTTTTTAGATTGTTGCTCTCTGGTTTTGTATCGAAATCTTGTTAAAATACGCGTCACCTGCGGTTTTGCGTTGGCGTTTCTTTTCCCCCTTTTCACTGCTTTTCCGTTTTTCTTTTGCTTTGGATTTTTCTTCTCCATTTCCCTATCCCCATCTATTTCTGTTTCTACTTCCTCTTCTTCACTCTCTTCCTCCTCTTCCTCCACCTCTTCCTCTTCTCTTTCTCTCCTATCTTCCTTTTGCCAGCCTAACTCCTCTCCAAACATCTCCAGGAAGTTATCTATTTTAAAAATGGAGTCTATCTTTTGTCTCCTTTCTGCATAGTTAAACAAGACTCCTTCCGGAGTCAACCACCTAAACACAATTTTATTTTTATTCAACAGACTCGTGAGTGTCCTGTATGGCTGTCTCTTCTCCCTGATCCGCCATGGTATCTCTTTTAGAAACCTAATTTCATTTCCTTGAATAACTATCTTCTTTTCATTTGTGGCTTTAAGGATCTTCTCTCTCATTTCTCTTTTATAAAATTTTATATGAGTTTCCCTAGGCAATTTATATCTTCAAGTATATGCCGAGTTTCTCCGATAAGCCGCTTCTATTTCTTTCCCTTTCCTCCTTTGTACCCACTTCTAATTGCTCTGCCAGAGTTTCTGCAATTGTCTCTTTTAAATTTATTCCCGTTTTTTCCGGTATGTTCTGGCACCTTAAAACTAACATTGCCTTCTCCATCTCTAACGATAACAGAGTTTCCTCCATTTTATCTGTATTTTGATGGGAGACCTCTAAGGAATACCAGGGACATGATGCACAGTCGGGCAATGGAAATCATCCTTGAATGTCTCTTGCCTTGAAAACCCTACAGGGTTACCATGAGTTGGCTATGACTTGCTAGCATTTTCCATCACCACAGGGCAAGTGCGCTTTAATACCCAGAACCATTTGGGATGGACCCACAGCTCAATTGGTTCTCATATCACTGCTATAACATACAAAATACTAAAAATCTCAGTAGCACCTTTAAGACTAACAAACTGTATTGTAGCATAATTATTCCTGGAGCACAAGGGTTTTCAGAAAGCCACACACTCTTTTCCAATCTCACTTCAGTTCCTGTCCTCAAATTCACAGAGAAACCCAAACACTATCATTTTTAGTAGAATGACACTCCTCCCCTCCTCCACCTGGCTGTTGTGCATCCTATATGAAGCGGGGTGATTTGGCAAATGCAAGCCAATGCCAGTGGTTTGCATGCACCAAGTCACACAGAAGAAACAGAGCTTCCAATTCCAGCACTGGAGCTAGGGATGCCAGCCTCCAGGTGGGACCTGGGGATCCCCTGAATTACAGCTCATTTCCAGTCTAAAGAAATCAGTTTCCCTGGGGGGCAAAATGATGTTCTGGAGGGTGGACTCTATGGCATTGTGCCCCACTGAGATCCCTGTCCTCCCCAGACTCCATGCCCAAATCTCCATCCTAGCCTGGACTGGGCCACCCCTCCCCTCATCCCCCAGAGGTGGCCAGGAGGAACCTGGCAACCCTAACTAGGGTTATTTTAGCAAGGGAGGGAGGGAGGGGAGTGCCATTTCACAAGGGTTTAAAGAAAACTAGACAGCTCCTGTATTTTGAGTAGAGTTCCTGAGCTGAGAAAAAGCCTAAATTAAAAATCTCAAACATAGGGTGGGACAGTCAAGTCTTTTATGACAAGGAATTTATACATGATACTGTAGGGCAACTCAGACACTGAGGGGAACTGAAGATTTGACAGAGAAAATCTGCTAGACAGCTAGGGAGATACAGGAGTTCATCATAACGGGTTAATACAAATCACAGTCATAGAATCATAGAGCTGGAAGGGACCTCCAGGGTCATCTAATCCAACCCCCTGCACAATGCAAGAAATACTCAAATACCTCCCCCTCCACACCCTCTGTGACCACTGTTCCATACAACAGATCCACCCCATAGATCTATACAGGGGCATTACAATCTCAGCTGTTTCATTCTCAATCCCTTTCCTAATCACCCCTACCTTAAGAGTTTGACTTTTTTTCTATGCTGCAGCACACTGAGTTAGAACATAAGAGAAGTCATGTTGGGTCAGGCCAGTGGCCCATCCAGTCCAACACTCTGTGTCACACAGTGGCCCAAACCCAGGTGC
>NW_015169808.1:376595-405557 GCF_001447785.1 Gekko japonicus | reverse complement strand
CGTGCGCAGGAAACCAGGAAAGCCAGACTCCACGTGCAGCCTGGCAGAACTAAGGGCTGCTGGGAGCTGTGGGTGGGGCTTCACTTCCAGGAGGAAGCAAGCCCCCGCCCTAACTTCCCTCCCTCCCTCCCGGTCCCAACCCAGCCGCTGAACATAGTTTTAGAATGGGGTGGGGGAAGCAAGGGTGGCTGGAACCAGTTGCCCCCGGGGGAGGCTGAGCACCTTCCTGAAAATTTCGGGGGGGGGGAGAAGGCTGATGCCCCGCCGCCCCCACAAACCTTACGCCTATGCATATAGCTTGAAATCATTACACTGATCTTGGCCACAGTTGCCACCTGTTTATGCAGCAGTAGGCTTGGGTCTAGGAGCATCCCAGACTATGGACCTGTTCCTTCAAGGGGAGTGCACTCCATCCAGACTGGGTGACACCTGAAATCCCAGGTCAGACCTTCCACCCACCAGTAGTGATGTAGTGTATAAATATTTAAAATGCATAAAACAAATAATCTGGGATAGAAGGATTACCTATACAAATATCCCATATCATCGAAACATTAATCTTTGTAGCTAGAGGAGTTTTCTGTAAAATTTACACAGCTGAGCAGAGCTGCAGTGGCAGGCCAGAAGCCCCCCAAGACAAAAGCCGATCTGGCCCCTCCCACTTTTAAAAACCATTGTTGCCCACAAGCACCATGTTGGGGACCCCAGGATTAAGTCATGTATGAATCAGGTTGCTGGTGTCATTTTCAGTTTTTCACAGGAAGCTGATTGCTAATACCTGGAGGGTAGTAAAAGTCTCCAGAGATTATATGACAGATCCAGGAAGGATTTTAATATGCATGTCTCATATCAGTTTTGCAAACTCACTTCCTCTTGCTCACCCTCTTGAATACTTGAAGCTGCTTTATAATGAGTCAGACCACTGGTGGATCTAGCACAGTCTTGTCTACTCTTTATTTATTTATTTATTTGTTTGTTTCACTTTTACACCGCCCTCCCCGCTAGGCAGGTTCAGGGCGGCTTCCAAGAACTCACAAGCAGTATACATTAATAATAGATTATAAAACATCAATTAAAACACAGCAATCAATATAAAACATTTCATTAAAACATTCATTAGATGGCGATAGAAGTAAGGTGCAATTTAAGGACACATTCGGCAGTACCACCACATTAGATTATATAGGATTGGAGTTCACTACAGGGCGCAGCTGGTAAAGCGTCGCTCCTATCGGAACGCCTGCCTGAAAAGTTCTGTTTTCACGGCCCTGCAGAACTGTGACAAGTCCCGCAGGGCCCTGATCTCGGCAGGAAGCTCGTTCCAGTAGGATGGAGCTACAAACGAAAAAGCCCTCATCCTGGTTACCATCAACCTGACTTCCTTAGGGCCAGGGAGGTCCAGGCGGTTTTGGGATCCTGATCTCAGTGCTCTCTGGGGAACATATGGTCCCTCAGGTAGTCTGGTCCCTGACCATAAAGGGGTTTAAAGGTCAAAACCAGCACCTTGAAGTGAATCCGGAATGCTATTGGCAGCCAGTGCAGAGTCTTGAGCACAGGTTGGATGTGCTCCCACCTGGGGAGACCCATCAGCAGCCTGACCGCCGCATTCTGCACCAGCTGCAGCTTCCGGAGTTGCACCAAGGGCAGTCCCATGTAGAGAGCATTGCAGTAGTCCAACCTCGAGGTGACCATAGCGTGGATCACTGTAGCCAGATCATTGCGTTCGAGGAAGGGAACCAACTGCCTAATCAGCCGAAGATGGTAAAAGGCTGCCTTGGCAGCGGCTGCTACCTGGGCCTCCATTGTTAAGGAGGCATCCAGGAGCACTCCCAAACTCCTGACCCTCGGAGCTGGCACCAATGGCGCCCCACCGAAGGCCGGGAGTGGGATCCCTACCCCCGTACCACTCTGATTCAGGCACAGGACCTCCGTCTTCATTGGATTCAATTTCAATCGGCTCAGTCTAAGCCATCCAGCCACGTCCTGCAACGCCTGGTCCAGATCTTCCGGGGTAGAGTCAGACTGACCGCCCAACATCAGATAGAGCTGGGTGTCATCCGCATATTGGTGACAACCCAACCCATGCCTCCGGGCAATCTGGGCAAGGGGGTGCATATAGATGTTAAATAGCATCAGGGAGAGCACAGCCCCTTGGGGCACACCACACACTAGTGGGTGCCTTCAGGACTGCTGCTCCCCAATAGCCACCCTTTGTCCCCGACCTTGGAGAAAGGAGACAAGCCATTGCAAGGCGAGCCCCTGAATTCCCATGTCGGCGAGGCGGTGGGCAAGCAGCTGATGGTCGACCATGTCGTACGCCGCCGACAGGTCTAGCAACAGCAGCACTGCCGCCCCGCCCCGCCCCGATCCAGATGCCTCTGGAGGTCATCCGTGAGAGCGACCAGTGCTGTCTCTGTCCCATTGCCAGGGCGAAAACCGGACTGGAAAGGATCTAGCATGGAAGCGTCATCCAGAAAGCTCTGCAACTGCACCGCCACCACCCTCTCAATTAACTTGCCCAAATATAACTTGCTCTGATTGGCAGCTGCTATCCAGATTTTCAGGCAGTGACGGATTAAGATCCAGATATGCCACCTGGGATGTTCTGCATGCACGAGTGAGCCTACTGCCACTGAGCCAGGGACCCTCCTCTGCTGCAGGTCCATTACTATTCTGGAATTTATTTTTACTGGATGAACAATTGTGCAAAGGAAAATCTCTTTAGCAGTTTGGGCTCTTGGGGCTGCCTTTTGTACTCGTTAATGAAGTTCCCCTGCCCATCATCCTAGAAACATGATTTCTATCAAAGCTATTTAAAAAACATACTTTACCCTTTAAGTTTCTTATTTAGCCTCTGCATATATAATCCAAATGATATTACTACTACTACTACTACTACTACTACTACTACTACTACTACTACTACTACTACTACCACCACCACTACCACTACCACCACTACTACTACTACTATTACTACTGTTCTTCAGATAGATCCAGTTGGTCAGCTGTATTGGTCTGAAGCAGTACTACAAATTTAGAGTCCGATGGCACTGTTAAGACCAACAAAGGTTTATTCAAGGTATGAACTTTTGTGTGCACACACACTTCATTAAATACGTTAGAATAGCAGTCAAGGTTCAAACTTATAGCCAGGGAATGAACAGCAAATTAACATGCAACATGTTGATGTTCAAGATATGCAAAATGAAACAAAGTGAAACTTCAGATTATAACTAGTCCATCTAACAGTATGTCACTGATCTTACTAGAACCCATAACTGACATACAGCTAGTTTGTTATCATTTTAAGAATAGTAATGCCGCTTAGCCCTGACCTGGATAGCCCAGGCAAGCCCAATCTCATCAGATCTCGGAAGCTAAGCAGGGCAAGTACTTGGAAGGGCGACCTCCAAGGAATACCAGGGCTGGGACACAGAGGCAGGTAATATAAGCCACCTCTCTGAAACATCCTAGCCTTACTAGGGGTCTCCAGAAGTCACCATGACTTCCACGCTAACAAGCATACACACACACACACAAATACCCCCCCCAAGAATAGTAATGTTGCTAATAAAATTAAGATGGCAATGCCGCCACCACTACCACCCCTACTGATGTAATTAGTAATAATGGCAATAATGGCCTCCCAGTGATCAGTTTCACCTTAATGGGCTGTGGTGCTGTGGAAGGCCATGTTTCAATGTTATACTGAATTTCGACCTGGATCAACTAGGTTGTGCAGTGAATAAATCCTTTAAGTAAACCCTGAAGTTAGAGATTTGCCTTCAGAGAGAAATATGTCAGTTCTGTACACAGTTCTGTACACAGATTCTATGTTCCCATAAGAATTGTAGTATGTTTAGCTTATTTTTATCTCCTGCATTTGTAATTCTTGCTAGAATTTTTAAAATTTGGTTTCAAAATCATTTCATTTAAACAATTTGTATACTATTTATAAGTCTTCAGGAAGTTTGAATTGTTATTCTGGCGTTATAAATGCATTCTTTTTAAAACCTTTTAAACAATTGTATCCATAGCACATTATCACAAAAAGAGAGCGAATGGGATAGTATTTCAAACTTTTCTTCACATAGGAGGGACACTTGCACCACCTAGCGTACTAAAGCAAAAAGCTTCTTCTTCTTGGGATGGAGTTTGGAGACAGAATGCAGGTCTTCATTAACACTTACTGGTTGTTTAGTATGAAGGATGGTTTTATTGAATTAGGAATACAGAAACATTGCAAATGGGTACAGACATATAACAGGGACACCTTGGAATGTCTAGGCTCCCAGATTAGAGTCCACACTCTCTGGGGTTGCAATAAATCACTGTGACTTAAGAACATAAGAGATGCCAATGTTGGATCAGGCCAAAGGCCCATCCAGTCCAACACTCTGTCACACAGTGGCCAAAAATACCAGGTGCCATCAGGAGGTCCAGCAGTGGGGCCAGGACACCAGAAGCCCTCCCACTGCTGCCCCCCCAAAGCACCAAGAATACAGTGCATCATCTGCCCCAGCCTGTGAGTCCCTATCTATTTGTTGTTGTTGTTCAGTCGCACAGTCGAGTCCGACTCTTTGCGACCCCATGGACCAGCTCCCTCCAGGCCTTCCGGTCTTCCGCCATCCTCTGAAGTTTGCTCAACTTCATGTTCGTTGTATCGATGACACTGTCTAACCATCTCATCCTTTGCCGTCCCCGTCTTCTTTGACCTTCAATCTTTCCCAGCAACAGGGTCTTCTCCAGTGAGTGCTCCCTTCTCATTTGGTGGCCAAAGTATTTGAGCTTCAGTTTCATTATCTGGCCTTCCAGGGAACAGTCAGGGTTGATTTCTTTGAGGATTGACTGATTTGTTCTTCTTGCAGTCCAAGGGACTCTCAAGAGTCTTCTCCAGCACCATAGTTCAAAAGAATCTATTCTTCGGCGCTCGGCCTTCCTTATAGTCCAACTCTCGCAGCCATACATGACTACTGGGAATACCATTGCTTGGACCATGCAGACTTTTGTTGGCAGGGTGATGTCTCTACTTTTTATCATGCTGTTTAGGTTCCCCATCGCTTTCCTCCCAAGTAGCAGGCGTCTTTTAATTTCATGGCTGCAGTCACAGTCTGCGGTGATCTGGGATCCCAGGAACGTGAAGTCTGTCACTACTTCCACGACTTCCCCTTCTATTTGCCAAGGAGTGATGGGGCCGGATGCCATGATCTTAGTTTTTTTGATGTTGAGCTTCAAGCCCACTTTTGCGCTCTCCTCTTTTACCCTGAGCAAGAGGCTCTTGAGGTCCTCTTCACTTTCTGCCATCAGAGTGGTATCGTCTGCATATCTGAGGTTGTTGATCTTTTCCCCAGCAATCTTAATTCCCGCTTGTGATTCATCCAGGCCAGCATTTCGCATGATGTACTCTGCATATATATTAAATAAGCAAGGCGACAATATACATCCTTGTCGTACTCCTTTTCCTATGCTGAACCAATCAGTTGTTCCATATCCGGTTCTAACTGTCGCTTCTTGGCCCTTATACAGGTTTCTCAAGAGACATGTGAGGTGGTCTGGTACTCCCATCTCTTTAAGGACCTGCCATAGTTTGTTGTGATCCACACAGTCAAAAGCTTTAGCATAGTCAATGAAGCAGAAGTAGATATTTTTCTGGTACTCTCTTGCTTTCTCCATAATCCAGCGAATGTTGGCAATTTGATCTCTAGTTCCTCTACCTCTTCGAAACCCAGCTTGTACTTCTGGTAGTTCTCTATCCACGTACTGTTGAAGCCTAGCTTGTAGGATCTTGAGCATGACCTTGCTAGCGTGTGATATGAGTGCAATTGTGCGATAGTTTGAACATTCCTTGGCATTGCCCTTCTTTGGGATTGGAATGTATACTGACCTTTTCCAATCCTGTGGCCACTGTTGCGTTTTCCAAATTTGCTGGCAAATGGAGTGCAGCACTTTAACAGCATCATCTTCTAAGACTTTGAATAGCTCAGCTGGAATACCATCACCTCCACTAGCTTTGTTGTTAGTAATGCTTTCTAAGGCCCATTTAACTTCACATTCCAGGATGTCTGGCTCGAGGTCAGTGATTATACCGTCGTGGTTGTCAAGGACATCGAGGTCTTTCTTGTATAGTTCTTCTGTGTATTCTTGCCATCTTTTCCTAATCTCTTCTGCTTCTGTTAGGTCCCTACCGTTTTTGTCCTTTATCATGGCCAGCTTTGCATGGAACGCTCCCTTGATTTCTCCAACTTTCTTGAAGAGATCTCTAGTCCTTCCCATTCTATTGTTTTCTTCTATTACTTTGCACTGTTCATTCAGGAAGGCCTCCTTATCTCTCCTTGCTGTTCTCTGGAAATCTGCGTTCAGTTGGGTAAATCTTTCCTTTTCGCCTTTGCCTTTCGCTTTCCTTCTTTCCTCTGCTATTTGTAAAGCCTCATCAGAAAGCCACTTTGCTTTCTTACATTTCTTTTTCTTTGGGATGGTGGTGATTGCTGCCTCCTGTACGATGTCACGAACCTCTGTCCATAGTTCTTCAGGCACTCTATCTATCAAATCCAGACCCTTGAATCTATTCTTCACCTCTACTGTATATTCATCAGGGATGCGATCTAGGTCAAACCTGAATGGCCTCGTGGTTTTCCCAATTTTCTTCAGTTTAAGTCTGAATTTTGCAATGAGTAGCTCATGATCTGAACCACAGTCAGCTCCAGGTCTTGTTTTTACTGACTGGATAGAGCTTCTCCATCTTTGACTGCAAATTATATAGTCAATCTGATTTCGGTGTTGCCCATCTGGTGATGTCCATGTGTAGAGTCGCCTCTTAGGTTGTTGGAAAAGGGTGTTCGCTATGACCAGTGTGTTCTCTTGACAAAACTCTGTTAACCTTTGCCCTGCTTCATTTTGCTTTCCAAGGCCAAACTTGTCTGTTATTCCAGTTACCTTTTGACTTCCTACTTTAGCATTCCAGTCCCCTATGATGATGAGGACATCATTTTTTGGTGTTAGTTCTAGGAGGTGTTGTAGGTCTTCATAGAACCGGTCCACTTCAGCCTCTTCTGCATCAGTGGTTGGGGCATACACTTGAATTACTGTGATGTTGAATGGTTTGCCTTGGAATCGGACAGAAATCATTCTGTCATTTTTGAGATTGTATCCCAGTACTGCCTTTTGCACTCTCTTGTTGACTATAAAGGCCACACCATTTTTTCTACGAGATTCCTGGCCACAGTAGTAGATATAATGGTCTTCTGAGTTAAATTCGCCCATTCCTGTCCACTTTAGTTCACTGATTCCTAGGATATCGATGTTCAGTCTTGCCATCTCATTTTTGACCACGTCAAGCTTACCTTGATTCATAGATCTTACATTCCAGGTTCCTATGCAGTATTGTTCTTTGCAGCATCGGACTTTCCTTTCACCATCAGACACATCCACAACTGAGCGTCCTTTCGGCTTTGGCCCAGCCGCTTCACTCTTTCTGGGGTTACTTGTACTTGTCCTCTGCTCTTCCTCAGTAGCATATTGGACACCTTCCGACCTGAGGGGCTCATCTTCCGGCGTCATATCTTTTAGCCTTTTGATACTGTCCATGGGGTTTTCTTGGCAAAAATACTGGAGTGGGTTGCCATTTCCTTCTCCAGGTGGATCACGCTTGGTCTGAGTTCTCTGCTGTGGCCTGTCCGTCTTGGGTGGCCCTTCACGGCATAGCCCACAGCTTCATTGAACTGCGCAAGCCCCCTCGCCACGACAAGGCAGTGATCCATGAGGGGCCACAAGTGATGGGCCACTACATAAAAGTGCCTAACATCTGGTGACACTCTGGACAAAACTCTATGGTAGAATTAGCTTCAAACCATAGAGTTTTGCCCCCAAAACAGAGTGTAGCCCCCACGATGTCACCAATATGTGTATGTCACTTTCGGGTGATGTAGGCACGTCACTGACATCCCTGACGTGTACGTCACCTGGAGGGGGCATAGGAACGTCACGCTTCTTCCCTCCCCTCTCTTCGAGCCTCCTTGTAAGTCCACCGCCGGCTTGTGGGCCAGACTTGGCAACCCTACTTTTCTCGTAGGGCTTGGTCCCCAGGCCCCTGATCATCCTTGATCCCGGTCAAACGAGCGGGATGATCCACTGCCAAAAGGAGGCAAATTAGAGCCGGAGCAAAAAGAACCGCGGGAGTGCAATCTGACGTGCCCCCACGGCTCTATGCTCTGGCAGCTGATCAAATGTTGTGCAGCAAACCGGCAGTAGCACAGTTGTGCGCATGCGTGGGATGGGGAACGGCGCTGGCTGCGACGGGCTACCAGCGCTTCCCCGACCAGACGCCTGGAGTTGCCGCACATCATCCGGAAGGTAGTGCTCTGTTGCTAGTACCTTTTAAATGTGCATTTTCGGGCCGAAGGGACGGATCGGGGATGGGTGCGTGATGCTTCCCAGATGTTGCGGTGTGCTTGATGCGCCCCCGATCTGTCCCTCTTGCGGGGCAAATCCTCCTGTGTGACCGGGGCCCTCATTGCTCTCTTCTGTTTGGAGGCTAAGGCCTTCTACGGCTGTTACCTGCTAGCACTGAAACCTCTGAATATGGAGGTTCTCATTAGTCACTATGGCTAGTAGTTATTGACAGACCACTCCTCCGTGAATCTCTCTAACCCACCTTTAAAGCCACCTGTGCACAGGGTCATCACTATATCCACTACTAACTCCAAACCAGTGGCACCAATGGTCCAAACAAGATAGGACCAGGCCAGACAGGACTCTGAAAGAATATTCAACCCCTTGCCTTGCTTTCATCTAACAGGGGGGGGGGAACCTTACTCCCCCAATACCTTGGTAAATTTTTTCCTCCCTATTTCTTTCTTTCTTTCTTTTTGCCCAAGGAACTTTTCAAAGAGTCGGGAGAGATAAGAGGAAGCAGGCAGGCATTCCCTGATGGATTAAAGTACCCTGGTCCTGCTCCTACATTTAAGAACATAAGAACATAAGAGACGCCAATGTTGGATCAGGCCAAAGGCCCATCCAGTCCAACACTCTGTGTCACACAGTGGCCAGAAATACCAGTGCCATCAGGAGGTCCAGCAGTGGGGCCAGGACATTAGAAGCCCTCCCACTGTTGACCCCCCCCCCAAGCACCAAGAAGACAGAGCATCACTTGCCCCAGAGCCCCTAGCTATACCTTGTGGCTAATAGCCACTGATGGACCTCTGCTCCATATGCTTATCTAATTCCCTTTTGAAGCCGTCCATGCTTGTAGCACCCACCACTTCCTGTGGCAGTGAATTCCATGTGTTAATCACTCTTTGGGTGAAGAAGTACTTCCTTTTATCCGTTCTAACCCGACCGCTCTGCAGTTTCATGGAGTGCCCACGAGTTCTTGTATTGTGAGAAAGGGAGAAAAGTACCTCTTTCTTTACCTGCTCTTTCCCATGCATAATCTTATAAACCTCGATCATGTCACCCCTCAGTCGTCTTTTCTCCAAGCTAAAGAGCCCTAAGCGCTTTAACCTTTCCTCATAGGGAAAGTGTTCCAACCCTTTTATCATTCGAGTTGCCCTTTTCTGCACTTTTTCCAAAGCTATAATATCCTTTTTAAGGTGTGGTGCCCAGAACTGCACACAGTATTCCAAATGAGGTCTCACCATTGATTTATATAGGGGCATTATTATATTGGCTGATCTGTTTTCAATACCCTTCCTAATAATCCCCAGCATAGCATTGGCCTTCTTTATTGCAGTCACACACTGTCTCGACATTTTCAGTGAGTTATCCACTACAACTCCAAGATCTCTCTCTTGCTCAGTCTCTGCCAGTT
The DNA here is from genome assembly GCF_001447785.1 of Gekko japonicus. Taxonomy (NCBI): domain Eukaryota; kingdom Metazoa; phylum Chordata; class Lepidosauria; order Squamata; family Gekkonidae; genus Gekko; species Gekko japonicus. The sequence goes on along the minus strand of NW_015169808.1, from coordinate 395,749 downwards.
CAGACCCCATCAATGTGTATTTATATTTAGGATTTTTGGCTCCAATGTGCATCACCTTGCACTTGGCCACATTGAACCCCATTTGCCATGTTGACGCCCACTCGCCCATCCTTGACAGATCCCCTTGGAGTGCCTCACAATCCTCACTGGTTTTCACCACCCTGAACAACTTTGTATCATCCGCAAATTTAGCCACTTCACTGCTTACTCCCATCTCCAAATCATTAATGAACAAGTTAAAAAGCAGTGGACCAAGTACTGATCCCTGCGGTACCCCACTGCTTACCACCCTCCACTGAGAAAATTGCCCACCTACACTCACTCTCTGTTTTCTATGAACTAGCCAGTTTTTGATCCATAAAAGGACTTGTCCTTCTATCCCATGATTTTTGAGCTTACTTAGGAGCCTTTGATGAGGAACTTTATCAAAAGCTTTCTGGAAGTCAAGGTAAATAATATCTATTGGATCCCCCTTGTCCACATGTTTGTTCACCCCCTCAAAGAACACTAACAGGTTAGTGAGACAAGATCTTCCCTTACAGAAACCGTGCTGAGTCTGCCTCAATAGGTTTTGTTCATCTATGTGCCTACTAATTCTTTCCTTAATAATGGTTTCCACCAATTTACCCGGTATCGACGTCAGACTGACTGGCCTGTAATTTCCCGGATCTCCTCTGGAACCCTTTTTAAAGATGGGAGTGACATTTGCTACCTTCCAATCCTCAGGAATGGAGGCAGATTTTAAGGAAAGATTACATATCTTTGTCAGGAGATCTACAAGTTCACATTTGAGTTCTTTCAGAACTCTCGGATGTATGCCATCTGGGCCTGGTGATTTTTCAGTTTTTAAGTTGTCTATCAGTTTTAGGACCTCCTCTCTCGTCACCTCAATCTGACTCAGGTCTTTCAACACCCCTCCTGAAATCAGTGGTTCTGGAGTGGGCAAGCACTTCTCATCTTCCACAGTGAAGACGGAGGCAAAAAATGCGTTTAGCTTCTCAGCCATTTCCCTATCATCCTTCAATACTCCTTTTACCCCTTGGTCGTCCAAGGGCCCCACTGCCTCCCTGGCTGGTTTCCTGTTTCTAATGTATTTGAAGAAAGTTTTATTGTTGGTTTTTACGTTTTTTGCTATATGCTCCTCATATTCCCTTTTTGCCTGCCTGACCACAGACTTGCATTTTATTTGCCATAGCCTGTGTTCCGTTTTATCAGCCTCACTGTGACTAGCTTTCCACTGCTTAAAGGAATCCTTTTAACCTTTTACAGCTTCCATTACTTTGTTTGTTAACCATGCAGGCTTTTTCTTATACCTATTTGTGCCTTTCCTAACCTGCAGAATATATTTTTCCTGAGCTTCTAGGATCGTAGTTTTAAATAGTTTCCAAGCTTCCCCAATGGTTTTGACCCTTTCTACTTTTCCTTTCAGTTTCCTCCCCACATGTCCCCTCATATTAGAGAAGTTACCCCTTTTAAAGTTAAAAGTGGCGGTGTGAGTCTTTTTGGCCAATTCCCTATTTATACAAATGTTGAACTCAATAACATTATGATCATTGTTCCCAAGCGGTGCAATCACTTTTACATCTCTCACCAGGTCTTGAGTGTTACTTAGGACCAAATTAAGGAACGTCTCTCCCCTGGTAGGTCAAACTTCATGGTCAAAACATCAATAAAAATCTAAGCAAAAACAAACAAACTAACTTGAGTCTCAGCAAGAAAGGTGGAGTATAAATGAGGTAAACAAACAGATTTAAATATACAACCTATATTGTTAACAAAATGTTTTAAAGAAAATCTCTAGAAAGCTGGAAAAAAAGTGAAAATATCCTGACCTGGATAGCCCAGGCAAGCCCAATCTCATCTTGTCTCAGACACTAAGCAGGGCTAACCCTGGCAAGTATTTAGATGGGAGACCTCCAGATAATACCAGGGCCGGGAGGCCAGAGCGAGTTATCAAGTGACTTCTCTAAATGTCCTCTCTGCCCTAGTAGGAGTTGCCAGAGGTTGCCATGACTTCCAGACATAGGCAAACACACACACACACACACTTAAAAATACCAAAAAAGAGAGTAAAAACATACATAACAGAAGATACAGTAAGTATTTAATGTGCATCTTTAGGACTCCAGTCACCACTTAGGCAGGTGGTTAAATTAAATTAAATTAAATGGCTCATCCTTGATATTGTCTATCTGAATCAGAGCACTTCATAAATATGCTTCCATCCAAATCTTAACATATATACATTTAGCTTTAATCTCAAAGCTAATAATGCATTGTTTTGTTTCCAAGGCTTTGGATACAAAAGATACAGTTGTCAGGGAGCTATGTCTGGTAGCAGTAGCTGTTGAGAATATGCTAAGATGCAAGCCAGATTTGCTTATGTCAGCTGGGAAGGGAAATTGCCACCACTCAGTTATAACTGATCATTATTGCACATTTCCCTACATTCTTCCATTACTTGCGGGGGGCAACCTGCTGGTCATAAAATATATTTGTAGGATACAAAGCATGCTAATGCTTTCTTATAATACTATTTTTTTCAGTTTCATGAAGCAATTATATTTTCCAGTATGCAATTTCAGACGAGATGGGCATCCTGACCCTAAACATTTGCTCCACTATATCTGTTTGTGGATGGCATTTGTTACTGTGTGTGTGGGCCATACATGTGTATGTTAGACAGGTGTTCTGTGTGAACAAGAACACTAGACTAAGATCACACGGCAATAACAAAGCATAGGAAAGAAGCCTTTGTTCTGCAGTTGTTCATTCTTGTGCTAGCATGAGTTGTGGGCTTAGCCTCTAACGCCTGGGTGGAGAGCTGTGTCTAAATCGTAGACCACTAAACTCTGTTGTAGGGATCTGTGAATTACAAAGCCTTGGGGCTCCAGAGGCAGTTTTGAAATTCTAAATATTCAAAAACAGGGATAGTGTATTTAGCAGAATATACCATACACATATGCAGTCAAAACAATATAAAATACTGGCATCAAATACCAGAACGTCGACAATAAATGCATGATATCCTAAGATAAAGTAGGAGGGAAAGTCACAATTATGGTTGCAATCCTAAAAACACCTTTCCGGGACTAAGCCACATTGAATAAAATTGGACTTACTTCTGAGTAAACCTGTTTAGGATCGCCCTCTGTAGTAACTGTCCTGAATCATTCTTCTTGGAGAAGCCATCTGAAAGAGATTTCAAGCTTCTAGGCAGCTGATAAACCTTTAGAATTGCCCAACCTGGGAAGTTTGGAGTCCTCTGATGAGAACTTGGCAGAGTCCAAGGGGGAAAGATCCAGGTAGGAGTCTCAAGAAAAGAAGGTGGAAGCAGTGAGAAGACATGGCAACATCCTACAGTAATACTCTTGCAAAGCCAGGCTAATGATGGTGAGATCTGTGTACACTTTTATATGCCATGGTATAACAACTATTTATTATGCAGCACTTTATAAATTATGACAGTTTATAGTTGAACTGTTTTAGATGCTTTTGTGTGATTTTAATTGTATCGTATTTACCAGTGTAAGCTGCCCTGAGCCTGCTGTAAAGTGTGGAGGGCAGGGTATAAATCAGATAAATAAATAAATAAATAAAATAATATAATGGTTTGCACAGTATAACATTTATTTGCTGATATAGCATGTTGTGGAACATACCATAATTCTATCAAAAGGACTCTTCTACGTCCTTTAACCAAAGAAGTCACTGAAAGGTTTTCTGGTGTACTTAGACTGGATCGGTGTTCATGTCCTCAGTCATGCTTTAGAGAGCGGAAGGAAAAAAGAGCATTTGAATCAAGAGTTAAAATTTAAGAAAAACATTGAAAGAGGGGAGTAAGAACAGACCATGGCTGCTCCCGCATGGGGATATTCCCTTGGGTGGAACACAGCAGCTCTGCTTCCACATGACTCCTTGCTCAGTCTGAGCACAATAACATGGGAATCCTGGGGCTTTCCCCTTTAAGCAGGAGCAAAGGGAAAATTGCCTTTGTTCCAGATTAGAGGGAAACGGTGAGGTGGTTGGAGGCAGTAGAGCCTCTGTGTGGAAGCTCTGCCTGCAAACAATTTGAGGAGGGCAGGGGAGAGAAGCAAAGCTCTCCCTTCAAAAGGAACATTTTTTCCTCCCACACATTTCAGCATTTTAAAAGGCTTTTTCTACAGTTCGTAGCTCAGCTATGGAAGCTTAGCATGAATGGGGGGATTGCAAGGCCAAAGGGAACCACAGTGAGATACTCGCCTCGTTGGCATTTCTGCACTGACACAACGGAGGTAGGGGTGGGGCTGTCCTATCCATCTTCATCATACTTGATGCTACTTGCAGAGGAGGGTGGCTTTTCCCATCCCTATGAGGAGACAGCATATGATGGATGAGTGATGAGGAGGGAAAAGAACAATACACCCCATGAAGAAAGAAGAAACAGGATTGCCTTGTCAAAGGCATTCCTGTGAACTTACATACAAAGAACATTATCCATGTAGGTAAATGCATGAAATGGCTTAATTTTTATTTTTATTTTTTGCTTTTCTCCTGTTTAAATGGAATTCCCCCTCTCTTAGTTAAATGCAGAGTTACCTGCAGAATCCCCCCCCCACTGCACATCATATAAAGCCTTCTCCATTGGCGTCAGATGGGAGCAAATGTACTGTAGTCTGAAATCTTTGGCTCCAGTCCCTTGTGTAGGAATCTTTGAGTTCAACTCTGCAGCCCTGGCAGCCCATAAAACAGGCATAACCTTGTGCAACGTATCAGTAAATCTGATTTATTGCTTAATATCACCCAAGTTCAAAGCAGCACGTCCTGCTAAGACAAGTGCTATTTTCTGTAGTAATTTACCACTTCCTTCTTCCTCAAATCCAGTAGACAAAATAACAATGAGATGGAGAAGGGGGTCAGATTGCTCCAATAATTTTAAGAAACAAGAGCATTTTGGCATAAAGTAAGTCAAATTTGTTACTATAAACATCAGCAGCCCTGTCACTGTCTGGGTCCACGTAAAGGCATTAGTGGTGCCCCACCTAAGCGATGAAATATGCACACAGTTCAGGCGTACAAGTTAAATCCCAGGCAGCAACAATAAAGTGTAGGAACCTGGGGCTTTTTCCCAGGTTTATCTAGTGCAGGCATCAGTGCCCAGAGTGCAGCAATTCAGCCACTAATTTCTTCTAGGAAAGAATTGAGCTTCCTCTGTTTGTATAGAACTTCCTTCAAGTGTTAGTAATCAGATCAACATAATATGGTTCAAATTCAATAGCCCTATGTGTTGATTATTGTCACCTGAACTATTTCATCCTCTCAGTTGTACACAAGACACATTTAGGCTAGGACAGAAAGCATAAATGCTATCTTAATTAATTAATTCTTATTTATTAGACTTATTAATCACCCCATCCCAACTTGTGCTGGGCTCTGGACGATTTATAATATGATATTAAGCCTTAGGTACGGTATAAAAACATCAAATATCATAAAATTGATGAGCTTAAGCCCATTTAAAACAAATTCAAATTTAAGATGGTGTCAGTAGCAACTATACAATTGAAGGTTTTTTGGGGGGTGGGATGAGGATGGGTGCCAATCATGTTGGTTGCCCCTAACCAAAAGCCTGGCAGATGCTCCCTGCAAGTCTTTGCATGCCCTCCATATGTAGCACTAAAAGCTAGCAGCCTCTAAAAGCCTTACATTTAATTTATACACTACACTGCTCTTCTCTCCTGTTTTGGAGGCTCAGCGTGGCAAAAAGACTAGAAAAGAGATTTTAAATAATACGTAATATCAGCAACAGTTATTAACAGTGATAAAGACCAATTGTCTTAAAATTTGCCAATCAGCACTGCAGAACTATTTATTCCCATTGTGATTGGACCAGTTATTGACTACCCCAAGAGTCCAAATGTTCATTTAAAAAGTCTTGTTTTGTGCATTATTCTAGCAGAAAGGCAATAGTTTCAAGCAATTATTCCAAGTGCAGTTGGAATTACATGAATTGCCTTAAGGTATTAGAGTTATTGTTGCTTCTGTTCTGTTAACAGACAGTGTTATAGCATATCCCAAAGGTCTCTTTATAGGATAATAACATCCTTCTAAGAACCATAGGACTGTAGCATTTTTGAATCCAAGATCTAACTTAATGGATTATATCCCCCTCCCAAATTTGGGAGCTTGGATGCTATGTTGGGAGTCAGCCTAGGTTCTCTGGTGCCAGAAAGCTTAGCACTGAATTGCAAGGGCTATGCCTAATAAATCCAGTTCAGAGTGAACACAGTCAAAGGTAAGCAGCAGTTCCCAAACTTATGCTTCGGTCACATGTTATAATTTTTCAAAGATATGGCTGTAGGCAGCAGTCCAAGACCAGGCATCCCGAACTTCCCCACAACAGTCTCTGTTGTTTTCAATGGACTCATTGCTGCAGCTGGCCAGACTACAGCTATGTCTAGCTACAGAAAATTGCGCTTTTTCTCAAATTTGGCAAAAGAGTTTGGGCAGTTCTTTGCCTCAACTGGAAATGATTCAAAAGGAATCTACTGCTGATGCATGTTTTAGAGGTCTTCAGAAAAACAAGTTACAAACACAGTTTAAGGATGTCGTTTTATAATCTCCATTACTGAGTAGTAGCTAGGCCAGATTGAAAGGTTTATAATCCCAAGAAAACATTTTCTGTGAAATAGCTGTACTGGCTACTGTCTGAGCATATTGTTATATATGTTCATCTTAACCAGTGCCTCTTCCCTGTATAGTTTTTTTAAAAATAAAACAAAGTATGATTCCAAATTAAGTCACAATGGCAGCAAACTTTCCTGTCAAAGAAAGTATATTGATTTTTTAAAATGCAAAATTACAAAAAATTGAAACTGAAATAGTCAGGACAATATGTAAAGAAAAAAGCTTGGAACATTTGACAACAAAGAACTCCTTAGAATGACAGGATTCCACAGGCATTCCTAGGAATCATGTGGTAACAGTTTAACGTACTCCAAACATTTTCCAAAGAATTCTGTTCATTAAAAATCTTCCCAGACTGGGTCCTGGAGGGAAAAAATGGTATTTGTAGCATGAAAGTAAGCAATCCATGTACCTCCCACCAAAGTCTGCACACTTTGTTCTTGTTTTCATATATGCCAGCTCACTGCCAAAACATTTTATCTAGCCATGCTTGCCAAACTTTAATATCACCTTCTTAGCTCATATAAAATTGGGGCATCGCATACCTTTTTAGGGAAGAGAATTTTTAATTTTGTTTTCAGCTGTGCAAGATGCATGGTGTACGGTGTACACAGAAAAGATACATGCATGCAAATGCACCATTTTGCATAAAACTTGTTTTTCTCTTGGCAAAGGATGTGGCAAAGGAACATGGAAGTGGGAACAAAGATAAGTGTTTGTTTCATATATGGCCATGTCGTCTGTACTATTTTATTTATTTGTTTGTTTCTTTGTTAGACTTTTACCCCGCCCTCCCGCCGAGGCGACTCAGGGCGGCTGAGCATACTAGTTTATGCTCATTTTCATAGTTCAGAATACAATATTTTAAATGTGTTTTTTTATTTGTATTGATGTTTAGCATTTCTTATAATTCATAATCCTTTTCATCAAGCTTACGTAACATATCCAAACATCAGATACATCAATTTTCCCCTTTATTATTCCCCCCCAGCGATCAGACAAAAAATGATATTATTATATCTGTAACCATGAGCACACCCTATGGAGTTTTGTAAATATATCATTATTGCCCCCCCCTCTTACCCATCTTATATACCCCAAATATTCCCATCTTATATACCCCAACTTTTTCTACAAAAAGAGCCCAGCAGGAACTCATTAGCATAATAGGCCACACCCAACAGCAGAAACTCATTAGCATATTAGGCCACACCCCGGACAGCACAGCTCATTAGCACATTAGGCCGCACCCCTATGTTACCGGAAGTGTGGTTATCCAACTACACCCACCTTTTGCTTGTTATTCTGTTTACCTTGTTTGTTGTCAAAACCCAGGGCTTTTTTGTAGCAGGAATTCCTTTTGCATGTTAGGCCACACACCCCTAATGTAGCCAATCCTAATGAGTTTCTGCTGTTGGGTTTGTTTCTATTATGCTAATGAGTTCCTGCTGGGTGTGGCCAACTTGGGAGCCAGCCGGAACTCCGTTCCTGTGCGTTCCTGCCCCAAAATAGCCCTGCAACTATTTCTTCCTTATTTCCAATGCCTTATCTTCCCATATCTTTTCCTGTTTTATTATCACTAAAATATCTGATTGAATCCATCCATAAAGGTACCGGTACCAGCTTTCCAAACTCCATTTTAAAGCATATTTCCATCCATATGCTCAGGGTTTTTTGCACACTAGGCGAGGCTACCTTCTGGTGCCCCCCCCCCCATGCGCCCACCATTTTTCAAACATAAATGCATTGTAGGAAATAATGATGATGATGATGATGATAAACATGAGCAATGGCTTTGGTTATGATGTGATATACCTTTGTAATGTTTCTAGAAGTTATCTATTTTTCACAAATTTTATAGGACTGTTTTACCCTATGGCAACTGCTTAATATTTTATGCCAATAAAGGTATTTGTTTGTTTGTTTGTGATATGCCAGGCTTACTTTCTCCCCTCCCCCACAAACATCAAACCCCAACAGCACACTGACTCCAATCTCACTTTAGTGCCAGTTCCTGTCCTCAAATTCACAGAGAAACCCAAACACTCTCATTTGGCAAATGCAAGCCAATGCCAGGACTCACACAGCAGTTTCTTGGGTGCTCGTGCACGCTTACTTGACCTACAGTCATCTCCTGACTGAGGCATGCTAGGTGTCACTGTGGACAGCAGGCTTTGACTACTGCTATAAGTGTCCTTATCTCCACTAACATTCCCCTTTGATGTACCCTGCTCACTTCCAGTAGAATTCCTCCCTGGTGTTCCTGATGCTTTGGCTTCTCTTTTCCTAGTATTCTGGGAACGTGGAGTGGACACAGGGCTTTCCTGCATACCTGTGAGGATATCCCCCAGACGACTGAGGGCATCCACTGCTGACTTCATTATGGTGGCATTCATCTGGAGACAAGGAGAGTTCAATGTTTAGGCAACTTGAGTAATATTTTGTTACTTAGAATATGTACTCCACGCACTCTGTTGCACCGTGGACAGTAGAAACAGAACTGCAAGGATGAGCCCTTTGTTAAAAAAACCTCTCTACATGGTGCATTGGCAGCCATTCCAGGTGCTTTGGAATTGCTTAGCAAGCTGAAACCATTGTAAGGAAAGCCTAAACACATCTGGCATGGTCTGAGTTTTGGTGATGGACTGACCTCTTACCAAACGGTTATAGATCTTCCTCCAATAAATTGTTAAGTGACCAAAATGATATTCTAGCCTCACTGGTAATTATAAAACCATTATCAGCTGCCATACACATCCTTACTTGAGAGCACTGTAAAGCAGAGAGGGGAACACTGCATTTATTGTGGTTCATTAACATACTTTCATCCTGTGGAGCTGCAGTGGCAAATTCAGGATCCTGTTCCTCCAACATCTCCTCTTCCATGGGGCTTCCTCCCTCTGTGCATCTCCCTGCATGGAGTATTTAGAGAGTAAACTAGTCATAAACTGAGCAAGGTTTTTTAAACGCTGATCCAAAGCCCAAGGGAGCCAGGCAAGGAGAGAAATGTGTTCATTTACCCAAAGCATCAAAGTTATCCTCCCATGCAGTTACAGTTGAAAAACTGTCTTACATCAGTTCCCAGTCTTGCACCAGGTTTGAGGTGGGAAGACCCCCCCCCCCATTAATCTTACCTTGAGAATGGGGAGGCTCAGTATCTGGGATTTATTTATTTGTGCGTGCTGCTTCCTGAGATAGTCTACTTTTGGCTTACATAGATTACAGGGCAGTGGGCATAGTGGAGAACTGTACAGCATCCACATGAACATGAAAGAACAAGTGTACAGGTATCTTGATAGACCAATAACAATATGGTAGAATAAACACTCCAGCAGGTCATGACCTTGGCTATCACATTTACCAGCAGGAAGTGCTTAAACAAAGGTCTCTCCTTTATAGGCAGAAGGCTTCCATCCATTACAGAATTTTTTTTTAAAAATCGAAAAACTGTAGCTGTAGAAAAAAGGTGCCCATCACCAACATCACTCCTCAGGAGACAATGTGACCAAACAAAGGAAATCCCTTTGGTACATACAGGAAAAGAAGTGTGTGTGTGGGAATACATGGACAGTAGTGGAGTTAAAAGACTTCTCCCAAAACTCAGTGGTGTTAAAGGAACAGCACCCTACCCTAGCTGCAGCACTGTCCACGAGTCCATTCCACAAGTATTGCATCTTATTTTCTTAGATAGAGATTGGGAAAATTGTGAGTGGGAAAATGTATACAGCCATTTAAAGGGGTCATTGTTGCATTGTAACACAACAACTCACCAGTGGCTGTTGGCGAAATGGATTCCACCTCTTTCCCATAACTTTCGAAGTCCTGAGGCTGACTGTCAAGAATACTGTCCCCGTTCCCTGGAAGTGAACTGCAGGGGAGCAGTTAGCTGCATGGTCACGCCACATGCGAGCTCAAGAGCAATGGTTTCCCCCCCCCAACACCTCAGTACTTACATTGATGGTCAACAGGAGTGGATGTTCTTAGATCTTCATGGTTGATAGTCAGCAGGTTGGGATCTGGACTGAACATCTCCTCTGATCCCGGGGCTGGTTCTGTCTCCCTAATCATAGCTGGTTTAACGTACCTAGCCTTCAGGCTTGGTTTAATCGGTGGGGGGGGGGGAGCGGGCACTAGCATCCTTCCACATGATATGGTCAAGCTGCTCGAAAAATGGGCAGGAAATTGGCGCTACACCCAATTTCTGGTTGCGCCCAACCACTCGCTTATAATCTTGGCGAAGAGCCTTCAATTTGGTCCTGCACTCCAATGCAGACCGTTTATGCCCCAAAGCGCGCATTTCCCAAGCTATTCGCTCAAATACATCAATATTTCTGTGGCAGGAGGCAAGAACCTCCTGTACCTTATCCTGACCCCAGATCACTATAAGATCCAGCGTTTCTTTCTCTCTCCATGATACACCCTGAACTCCTGGCATATTCGAGCCTGCAGACATTCTAGAAGGGAAAAAGGCAGGAGGCTGCTGAAGATAAGATCCTAAACTGATGCCGCAAAATGGTGAATGGTCCTCTACCCAAAATCCCTCTTTGCATGGCCAGATCATCCCTCAGGAACCCATAACCTGAAACATTTTCTGATTGGCCGCATGCGTACTGGTCACTCCATGGGCTACAGCAACAGCCAGTGGCGTTAAAGGAACAGCCCCCTAGGTAACCCCAGCTACTGCTGTGTCCACACCTCCATGCCTCCATCACTGCATCTTCTTATCTTGTACAGTAACTGGGGAATGGGAAAATGGCGACTGGGATAAGTGCATGTGGACATTTAAAGGGAAATTTAAACTCTATTAAATTATGGATCATCACTGCGTTGCAACGCAACAATAGAGGACAAACCTCATCTGCGTAAAAGGAGTTGCACTACACTTAGGTCCATATGAACATTTAAAGGGATATTGATAGGCAAGTTAAGAATTGTACAGTACTGCTTCACAATGCAACACCGGACCCCCTCCAAAAAAAACTGCCACAGGGTGGGGGGGTGGTGGGTGGGACGGGGAGGGGGGGGAGAGATGCATAGAGGTGATCTTCTAGTGCCCATGCCTCAATGCCACCGAATGCAGCTTCCTGCATCCATGTTATCTTTTAAAGCATCAGGTCACCTCGCTAACACAAATGGCGAATTGCCACACAGAAATGCTGAAAAGAAAATGGGGCATTTGACCAGTCATCGATGGCCCATTATTGTGTTTCAACGCAACACAGGCGGAAAAATAAAAAAAGTGCAAAAGGACATTTAAACGCCAGTTAATGATGGGTCATTATTGCATTGCAATGCAACGCAGGGGAACAAAACAAAAAAAAAAGCGCGCCAAGGGGGGGAAGCAGAACAATTGAACAGAGGTGAGAAGGTAGGAAGGCAGACAGAGAGGCGGGAACATAAGAACATAAGAGACGCCAATGTTGGATCAGGCCAAAGGCCCATCCAGTCCAACACTCTGTGTTACACAGTGGCCAGAAATACCAGTGCCATCAGGAGGTCCACCAGTGGGGCCAGGACATTAGAAGCCCTCCCACTGTTGACCCCCCCGAGCACCAAGAAGACAGAGCATCACTTGCCCCAGAGCCCCTATCTATGCCTTGTGGCTAATAGCCACTGATGGACCTCTGCTCCATATGCTTATCTAATTCCCTTTTGAAGCCATCCATGCTTGTAGCCGCCACCACTTCCTGTGGCAGGGAAGGGGAGGGGAGGGGAAAAAGCAGAGGGGTGTTAAAGGGGTGGAGAGAGGACAGCCGCGATTCAAGAGTTCCCCACTAGAATGCCCCGACTCCAACCCCATAGTAAAAAAAAAAAGATCCTGAAAATGGCAGAGATGAAAAATCCAGGGGGAAACGCCATTAGAATGGGGTCAATTGCCGATCCGGACCAACAAGTGGGGAACTGATCAATTTCCCCAGATATTATTGGGGAGGAGGGGATGACACCGGGGCAAGTGATTGTGCGGAATCGGCCCTGGTGTGACATAATCTCATTCCATTTTTTGCTGTTGTTCTCGGTCCACTAAATTGGCTGAATGGGAACCAGGGCCAGGGAGGGCAGTGACATCTTGTATTCTTGTTTACCACAACATTGCTAGGGTACAGAGGAGGAAGAAATGCAGGAGTCCTGTTTTCACTTGCAACCCACCTGTCCCCCATATCATGTACTCTCTGATTCTGTATCTAAGGACATCTGCTATTAAGGTCCCTCACTTTGGAAAGTTCAGTATTTATTGAGTTAAACGTTGCAGAGCAGTTGAATGACCCCGCCCAGTTCCAGCTGACTATAAACCTTTATTATTTGTGGGATGTTCCTGGAGGAGAGGGGGCCAGTAGCTTCGCAGAGGGAGTAAACAGACTCCATTGGCTTACTTGCAGTATCGGCCAGTCACTGTTTGATGGGAGTAGTTTAGGGTCCCTGGCACCAGCTGGAGCAGGGAGGCTGGCCAGCAACAATACCCCTGTAATCAAGCTTCATGACAGCCCTAACAGCAGATTGTAAATAATAAAGGCATTTCCCCCCCTCCCTGTTGGGCAGGGGACTGTATGTGAGACTGAACAGCAAGAACTGCAATAGCCCCTGTTTTGCAAATAGGTGGAGGCACGTCTCCTGGATTATTTGCACGCTTTGTTCCTGTTTTCATGTATAGCAATTCACAGCTGCAACTTTATTCACTGTCTAATCACCTTATCTTGTTCTTGTTACTAAAACATACCACTTGACATGAAGGTCATTTTCTCAAAAGCCTAGAGAAGAGAATGACACCCATCATTTGCCCCCACAGTCAGAATGAAGAGACGGACACAAAGGATGGATTTAACAAGGGCCACTTTATTAACTATTTGTAATCAGCACATGCACATTCATTATATTTGCTAAAAGAATTTCCATGCAGGAAATGAATCTTCTTTGAAGTGGCCTGTAGCCTGGGAGACAAAGGATGAAACATTGAAGCTGGTTTCCAGAAGGGATCTAATGAAGGGGGGAAAGCCTGAAAGGACAAAAACAAGTAAGCTACAGTTGTGGTGAATGCACACCGATGTGTTACATTGCCCCATCCCACAACACTGGTGATTTGTAAGACTAGGCAGGAAAGGTAGGAAACTAACTGTAAACCAGCCACAAGCCACCACGGCTACTTGCCAATGCTTTTGTGAAGGAATGGAAACTGAATAAGAGTTGGCTTTCCAGGCTCACTAACTTAAACTGGGGGCAATGTCTCCCTCTAATGCTCTGGTCGTGGGAACCTGGATGGATTCCTCTGCTAGCATGCCTCCTTCCAAAATATGTCTTGGAACTTTGGAAGCTTTATATCCTGTTCTTTATCCAAGAGGCATATGGTGGTAAATATCTTCTTTATTCTATCTATCATCACAGGCCCTTATATAGCAAGTTAGCAAAGGCCAGAGGTCATTTCGGGAGGGATCGCGGGGGATAGCAGTTCCCCCGAGTGAGGTACGGGGGCGGGGAACATGACGAAGCCCCGCCCCCTGCTTCCGGCCACCCCGCTTCCGGCCCTCATTCAGCCAGGAGGAGGCAGGAGAAGAGGGAGGGTAAGTTGCTTCCTCCCTGCCTCTCCACACCCCTGCCTGCCTGGGGCCAGGGAGGGCCTTTGCAGGGCTTCCTTGCACTCCCACCGGCCTTGCAGGTCCACCGCCAGGCCCCTAATGGGGCTCGGCAGTGGAGCTGCAAGGCCGGCGGCAGCGGCCGGGACCGTTGGGGGCGGGGTGTGTGGCCTTATGACACACTTCCGGTGATGTCAGGGGGTGTGGCCTTATGACACACTTCCGGTGATGTCAGGGGGTGTGGCCTTATGACACACTTCTGGTGATGTCAGGGGGTGTGGCATATGCTAATTAGTTATGCTAATGAGTTCCCCTAGCTCTTTTTCTACGAAATGACCCCTGGCAAAGGCCATAGCAGCTTTCTAAGTGGTGGTATCTGTTTTGCCATCCACACCCCAAACCATCCTTAATATTTGGTTCAGGGGAAGGTCTTATAATTCTAACTTGAAACACTGAGCAGAGTAATGGCAGGAAAATAAAATCCACTATTATGGAATGTTTTAATGATGATCCTGCAACTTGCTTCCGAGGACTGAAGACATGCAGTATTGAAAGGTCTTGGGAAGTCCTGTGTTATAGCCACAGAGATTGGCAGGTATTTTTAAAAATATTTTAAGGCATGATGCAACTAAAAATAAAAACCTGACAGAGATGAATAGCCATCATTCCTTTCAAAGTGGTCAAGACACAGAGAGTGGAAGGATAGGAGGGAGTCAATTTGATGACAAACTCAGCCCTGGAGATTTAAGGCTGAGCAGCTGGATGCAACAGAAGACTGGGTGTGGGTGATATACAAGAATGGGAATAAAACAGATATGAAACACCAGAGCTGAACTTCAAACAACATTTGTATATGAGTTTTCAGAAAACAAGTCTGGAAAACTTTTATTTTGCCAGCCAGATTGGATTTTGAGGTTGCCCGAGACAAAACCTAGCTCAGTCACAGAGGTAGTAAGTGTAAATTTAATATTGTAGCAGATTCCTCCCCCCCCAAAAAAAAACACATTAATACCTGGATCTGTAAGCCGTCTGAAGTTCTTGCTTGTTAAGTCAGTTTTAATGTGCTTCCTGGATGGCTTTCCCCTTTGAGTAATAGTTCGAAATGATAGCTGTAGACAAAGTCTGCCTTCTAGGTTCCTATTATGAATGCATATGTTGTTAAGGAGTATGTCTGGCTATCAACTATATAGAAAGCTGCAGTTCACAAACTGTTTACTCAAAGAAGATTTTCTTGACATGCCATTGAAGTCTATGGGAATTTTCCAGAAGTGCGCCAGCACAAGCAGATAGTAGATTGAAAACCGAACTAAATACAACACATCAAGTTCCAGCAATGCCTTCTGAGAAAATAACCCTTTGAAACTACTCTTAGTATCATAGGGAAAATGAAGTCTGTTGTACATCACTTGTCAAAACTGACTTGTCTACAACACAAGCTTATTGTTTGCTTCAGTATTATGTTGGATGTTGAAGGAGTGGACCTGTACTGCATCACACAACAGAGGCTTGATAGCAGAGATCACCAGTGAGCATATGAATTGCGTTACATTCTACCATGGCTGGTAGAGGAAAAGCCTTTGGAGGCAAATCGGTGAGATCAGACCTATTTTTAAAATCAGTCTTCAGCACTACATCACTGATTCAAGTGTTTTCATTCGAGATGTTTACCTTGGGTAGATGGAATTCATAGGGGAGGAGTGGGATAAGAGCAATACTCAGTCTATTGTATATCCACATCCTATATCCTATAGCCATATAAATGGGATGCATGGTTTATCCACATGATTGTGAACCCTTTGTGTGTGGGGGCCCCCCCAAGGTTTCTGATTTTGCATATTGATCCTTCATTCAGACAATCTGTTATGTATTTAGGATTGGTACATAATGCATTTCCAAGCATTCCACGCTTGGCTATACATGGGGGGGGGGGGGGGGGGATTCCGGCAGGAGGCTTATTCCCCATCCATGTGTGTACCAGTCCTTCATAAATAAGAGTTTACTTGTGCATGAGATATGAAACCCAGCAAAAACGGCCTATATGCATCGTTTGTATGTATTTAATGTCTATATACACACAGTGGATGGAATATGCATTGGCACAGGGCTGGGCCTGTCCATCTTACTGCTCCCTCCATGCGGGTTAAATCTACCCATATTGACCATCTGGAAATGGCTATACAATAGACCGAAGATATGTAAATTAAGGGGAGATACAATTCCCTGCCCACTCAATGTGTTCAGTATATCTATTATGAATTTCTGTAAAGGGAGTCTTATAACATCTAAATCAGGGGTTTCTTGTTTTAAGTGAATGAGCTGGCAGATCTGTGAATCCAGGGCTTTTTTTGTAGAAAAAGCCTAGCAGGAACCCATTAGCGTAATAGGCCACACCCAACAGCAGAAACTCATTAGCCTATTAGGCCCCACCCTGACAGCACAGCTCATTAGCCTATTAGGCCGCAACCCCATGTTACCAGAAGTATAGTCATCCAGCCACACCCACCTTTTGCTTCTTATTCTGTTTACCTTGTTTGTTGTCAAGATCCAGGGCCTTTTTTTGTAGCAGGAACTCCTTTGCATGTTAGGCCACACACCCTTAATGTAGCCAATTCTAACGAGTTTCTGCTGTTGGGTGTGGCCTATTATGCTAATGAGTTCCTGCTGGGCGTGGCCAACTTGGGAGCCAGCCGAAACTCCGTTCCTGTGCGTTCCTGCCCCAAAATAGCCCTGTGTTAACTCTCGGTTGGAGACGTCCTGGTCTGGACCCGGAAGGCGGAAGAATCTACTCAGCTAAGAAAATCCCTGCAGTGGGATGCTCCAGCCAGGCAGTGGCAGTGAGGCGATGCAGCTGTTGGAACATGACTGAGTCAAGCCAGAAACGTTTCCACTGGGCAGTACGGCGTGTGCAACTTAAATAAATTATATGTTGTCTTCCCTATCCCCTATGAAAAACATTGTTAGTCCCCTGTCTAAAGAGTAACTGTAAATCACTTTGAGCCCACTTGTGGGGAAAGCGATTACTAAATCAAAAGCATCATCATCATCATCATCATCATCATCATCATCATCATCATCATCATCATCATCATCATCATCATCATCACGTACCAAAGCCAGAGACAGGAGATGGGAATAGAGCATCTATTGCTCTGCAAAGTACTGCCATGCTTATGTAGTCGGTAAAAATTTAGACCAAATTTAGCCCCTGTACTGACAGCCTTTTTCAATCTCGTTCCTTGTAATACAATATGGGAGATTCCTACATTGGAAAAGATAGAAGATCTAGCAGAATATAAAACAGAGAAGGCCAACAGAATCAACAAACTTGGTTGGGGTGGCGGAATGGGAATAGCTACATTCCAACTTGCTTTTTAAGGTCCAGTCATTACAAGCGGAATTTAGCCTTTAACGTCAAGCCACTTAACTTCCTCGAGTGCTCTGTGGCCTTGGGTCAGTTGTTGGCTGCTTTACACAAGTTTGAAATGAAGTGGGCCTTGCTGGCAGTCTGTCGTGTGCTGCCATGGATGCGGGTGTGTGTGTGTTAAGACAAAGTCATATTTCTTCTAAAGTTTAACTTGGGAATATGTTGTGCTGCAGTCACCCATTTCTAATTTCTACAGGCTGTAAAAAAAACAACTCTTCAGCCAGAAAATTCAGGGAATCTTCTCACTCTTATATGGTTTTCCAACATTTTTACTGTTTGTTGTTATTCAGTCGCACAGTCGAATACAATGGGCACTCCAAAGCAAGATGGTCAAATACTACCACCAGTTTTTGTTGGGCAAAAGTCTCAAAGAGGAACCCAGTAACCTCTGTACTTCAGCTGTAATGAAATTCTACACGGGCCTGTATGACAAACGACTTTGGGGATTAGCAGCAGGCTGTGGGAGAATAACCTCATGACTTATTTTGTTTTCAGTTCAACGTTTATCTTTTTTTTTTTTAAACTCCTCTGAATTAGCTTCAATAAAAGTTGCAAGACTGCAGAAGGACTGGTGGAGTTTCTCAATAAAGAAGTCACTTTTGTGTTATATGATAACGTTGAACAGAGTCCAGATGCTCTATTCTCTTATCTTAGATATACAGTGAAGCATAATTTGGCCAAAAGTAGGGAATCAAATGCATCAATATGGCTAGGCAACAGTAGTAACAGTAGCACATTAGCCTAGTAATCATTTCTATATGTGGAATATCTGAAGGTGTCTTTTATTGAATTCAGTTTATTTAACTGAGTTAAACCCTGGAGATATGAATCTCATTTACAAGATGGTGCAGGGGAGGAAACAGATTATTACAAGCCTACAGAGAAGATAACGATGAAAGGAAAAGTGAAAGAGCTGCTTACATTTTTATGCAATCCTTTCATCAAACGTATAGATAAATGAGGAACACTAAGGGACAGTTCACACTTTATGTTGTCATAAGAACATAAGAGATGCCAATGTTGGATCAGGCCAAAGGCCCATCCAGTCCAACACTCTGTGTCACACAGTGGCCAGAAATACCAGTGCCATCAGGAGGTCCACCAGTGGGGCCAGGACATTAGAAGCCCTCCCACTGTTGACCCCCCCCAAGCACCAAGAAGACAAAGCATCACTTGCCCCAGAGTCCCTATCTATACCTTGTGGCTAATAGCCACTGATGGACCTCTGCTCCATATGCTTATCTAATTCCCTTTTGAAGCCGTCCATGCTTGTAGCTGCCACCACCTTCTGTGGCAGTGAATTCCATGTGTTAATCACTCTTTGGGTGAAGAAGTACTTCCTTTTATCCGTTCTAACCCGACCGCTCAGCAATTTCATGGAGTGCCCACGAGTTCTTGTATTGTGAGAAAGGGAGAAAAGTACCTCTTTCTCTACCTGCTCTTTCCCATGAATAATCTTATAAACCTCAATCATGTCACCCCTCAGTCGTCGTTTCTCC
>NW_015169808.1:366804-374850 GCF_001447785.1 Gekko japonicus | reverse complement strand
TAATTTCCCATACAACCTTTCTCTTGCGATCTCGAGATCTTGTCAGGCAGTCCATGTCACTAGCCATGGTCTCAGTGGACAATTTCAATCCACCACCCTGTAGAAAAGCAACAGGTACCCCTCATCTCTCTGAGATGAACCAACAGGTACCCCCTCATCTCTCTGAGATGAACCAACCCGAACCAGAGACTTTTCATCTCCTGTCGGCTTTCCCCCAATATTCAGTTTTAAAACTGCTCTGCCACCTTTTTGATTTTAAGCGCCAGCAGCCTGGTTCCTTCTCGGAACAAGTAGAGACCGTCTCGCCTTAGTTTCCTGCCCAGCATCCTAAATTTCTCCTCCAGGACCTCACGACTGCATTTCCCCACATCGTTGGTGCCGACATGCACCACGACCACTGGCTCCTCCCCAGCACTATCTACCAGCCTATCTAAAACACACGTAATGTCCGCTACCTTCGCACCAGGCAGGCAAGTCACCATACAGTCAGTACGTGGGTTTGCCACCCAGCTGTCTACCTGCCTAAGGATCGAATCACCAACTACCAAGAGCCCCCCATACCAACCTGCCCAGGGATGGTTCCTAGGTGCGAAAGGATACCCGCTCACCAGCTGGGGAAGAGGTCCCTTCTGAGGGCACATTCCCCTTATCCTCAGCATGGTGCCCTGTTTCTCCTTGACCCTCATGCTCCCTGACAGCGGCGGGGCTGCCAGATCCAGAGTGGAACATATCTACCAAGTCCCCGAGAGTCTTTTCTGTGCACCTAGCTGACTGTCTCTGCTTCTCCAGGTCCCCGGGGGGAACCCCACCCCGACGTGCACGTCACCTGGAAGTGACGCGACCATGCCGACCACACCGGGCACTCTATGGTTTTCCCTCGGATGGTCGTGGCCCCGCCCCTAGCGTGCCCGGCATGGTCGCGTCACTTCCGGGTGATGTGGATGTGGCACGCGCGCACTTTGCACGCGCACACTTTAGCCACCAGCCGGGAGTCCCCCACTGCAGCAAAAATCACACTTGGCAACCCTAAGTGACAAAGGAATAGAGGGGTTGCTAAAGGAAGATGGAGAGATGGCAGAGAAGCTTAATAACGTTTTCTCTTCCATGTTCACTGTGGAAAGTGTGGGGCACCTACCTGTGTCAAAGCCCCTATTTTCAGGAAGGAAGTCTGAAGAACTGAGCCAAATTGAGGTGGCTAGAGATAAAGTTCTAGAACTATTGGGGAAATTAAAAACCAGTAAGTCTCCAGGTCCTGATGGCATACATCCAAGAGATCTTAAGGAACTCAGATGTGAGATAGTTGATCTACTAACCTGTATATGTAACCTATTATTAAATTCAGCTGCTGTATCGGAAGACTGGAAAGTAGCAAATGTGACACCAATTTTTAAAAAGGGCTCCAGAGGGGAATCAGGAAATTACAGGCCAGTCAGCCTAACGTCTGTTCCAGGCAAATGAGTAGAAACTGTAATTAAAGATAGAGTGGTTAGGCACATAGACGGACAAAGCCTGCTGAGAAAATATCAGCATGGGTTCTACAAAGGGAAGTCCTGCCTCACCAACCATTTGGAGTTCTTTGAGAAAGTGAACAAGCATGTATACAATGGTGACCCGGTAGACATTATATAGCTGGACTTTCAAAAGGCTTTTGACAAGGTAACTCACCAAAGACCTCCAGAGTAAACTTAATAGACATGAGATAAGAGGTTGAGTTCTCTTATGGATTAAAAACTGGTTAAATTACAGGAAGCAAAAAGTAGGAATCAATGGATAGTTCTCATAATGGAGGGTGGTAAGCAGTGCCACCCCCAAGGATTGGCATTGGGCAGGTACCATTAAATTTATTCATAAATGATCTGGAACTAGGGGTTTAGTAGTGTACTGGCCAAGTTTGCAGATGACACCAAATTATTCAGGATGGAGAAAATCAAGGCTGACTGAAGAGCTCCAAGAAGACCTCCACAAATTGGGTGAGTGGGCGACACTGTGGCAAATGCAGTTCAATGTTGGTAAGTGTAAAGTGATACACATTGGGACAAAAAAAATCCCAACTTTAAGTATAGGCTAATGGGATCTGAACTTGCTGAGACTAAGCGGGAAAAAGATATTAGGGTCATAGTGGATAGGTCAATGAAAGTGTCAACCCAGTGTGCTTCAGCGGTGAAAAAGGCCATCTCTATGTTTGGGATTATTAGGAAAGGGATTGAGACTAAAACAGCCAATATTGTAATGCCTCTGTATAGATCTATGGTGCGGCCTCATGTGGAATACTGTATGCAGTCCTGGTCACTGTTTCTTAAAAAAGCCATTACAGAGCTGGAAAAAATGCAGAGGAGGGCAAGCAAAATGATTGGGAGTTGGAGCACCTTTCCTATGAGGAAAGGCTGAAGAGTCTGGGACTTTTCAGTTTAGAAAAGATAAGATGGGCAGTAGGTTCAGGATGGACAAAAGGAAATGCTACTTTACACAACAAGTGATTAAAATGTGGAATTTGCTGCCAAAGGATGTAGTGATGTCCATAGGAATAAACAGCTTTAAAAGGGGATTAGATAGATTCTTGGAGGATATCAATGGCTACTAAACATGTTGACAGAGGAGAACCTCCACATTCAAAGGCAGTAAGCCTCTGAATCCCAGAGCCAGGAGGCAACATCAGGGGAAGAGCTCAGGTTCTATGTCCTGTTGTTGGCCCTCCAGAGAAACTGGTTGGCCACAGTGTGAGAAAGGATGCTGGATTAGATGGACTATTGGCCTGATCCAGCAGGGCTCTTTTTATGTTCTTATGCTATGAGCTGGTTTTTTAAATAATAATAACAATAATCCTGATTTTAAACTTTCTGTCTGACCTTGAGAATCTCTGGAGAAGAAATTGACCAACCAGTCAGGAACAAGACTGCTACATAGGTCTACAGCAGAAACGGAAGTCCTTCTGATTGATCACATAGCTGGCTAAAGAAACCACTTTTCAGTGTTGCAGAATTATAGGCAATCATCCCCACCACCACCACCACCACAAGAGAGAGACCATTACTTTAAGAGAGAATGGTTTTGCTTAGTCCACTTCTGGCAGAACTATGGTCTGTTGATTAGACATGGTGTATTTGTAAGTCTAAAAAGCATGCCAGCATGGTATAGTGGTTAGAATGTTGGACTGGGGTCTGGGACACCCAGGTTTGAATCCTCCCTGTACCATGGAAGCTTGCTGCATGACCTTGGGCCAGTCACACATTCTCAGCCTAAGCTACCCCACAGGGTTGTTGTTGTGAGGATAAAATGGAGGAGAGGAGAATGATGGGAGACACCTTGGGTCCCCATAAGGGAGAAAGGTGAGATAGAAATAAAGTAAATAAATAAATAACCTTAATTATATGTAACTTTCTGCTGCACGTTTTCGGTATTTTGTGACCACAGTTCTGTTGTGCTATCTGCTCCGAGGACACACATTATCATGCCTATCTGACTTGACGCTGCTTAATTGAGCAAAGCAGGCATATATCTGTTACGGTAGTCATTTCCCATCAATAGACATATAAACAAGAGCAATATACTTGCCCTGGTTCTTCTCTAACAAGCAGGGTCTTAGTCCAGTTCTACCAGCACACCACTACTAGTCCTCCCTCCCTCCCTCCCTCCCTTCCTTCTACAGATCTTGAGTAGTACTGATCTTTCCCAGCTAAGAATAAAAGAAAGAAAGGAAGAATTCGAGCCAGAGAGCACAGGCTGTACTATATCCGAGAAGATGTTTTATCACTACTTGCTCAAACTCTCAAGGCCTGAGAGAGAAATCTAGTTTTAAAATGGGCATGTGCTGGTCTAGGATCCATTAAATCTTTAGGAAGTAAAATATCTAGTGGAGGCTCATTTTGCTGGCACATAAGTGGCTTGATCCATTTCTCTCTAGCCTCCTTATACTATGGAAATTCAAAGAAAACATGCTTCGCAGTTTCTATGGGCCTTAAGCCACACCACTGCTAGTCACATGAAACACCAAGTGCAAAAAGTACGTGCATAACCCTTGCCCAAAAGATGAGCAATGCATGTCAAGATCTGTAACTGCATTACACTGACTGGGCATGGAAATCTGCTTTACTTGCAAATCTCTTTTACTTGACTGAGGCAACAGTTCTGAATTTTTGGGGTTTCATTACTCCAGAGACAATGCAGCAGTGTAGATAAAAATACCCATTAATAATCAATAATTAGCCTGGTAGGAATGCAGTTAATAAGAATTGCATGAAAACTGAAATAAGGTGCAAATTAGAATGTTAATTGAAGAAAAGTCTTTAAAAAGTGGCCGCTTTATCTGAGTTTAATTCCCACTTTTTCCAGAAGATGGTGCTATGAACTTCATTAAGGTTCCTGTTGCTTGTCTTCCAGGGCTTTAGACAGAATCTCTTATGAAATAGATAGAGGACAACACACACACACACACACACACAGGTGATTTCTCTCTGTGTCTTTCTCTCACATTTACTTCTTTACTCTAAGTAGTTTTGTCATATTTTTTGGCAAGTCTCCTGTTCCTTTATTTCTCTTGCAGGCAGGGGACTCAATGTGTGAAGGATTTCCCATTAACAAATATCAAGTTCTACAACAGACCAACATGTTGTCTTTTTGGTATCTTGCATCAAGGGGCTGCGGTGGCTCAGTGGTTAAGACGCTGAACTGCAGACTGGAAGGTCAGTAGTTCAGCAGTTCAAGACCCGAGTGCTGCATGACGAAGTGAGCTCCCATCTCTGGCCCCAGCTCCTGCCAACCTAGCAGTTCGAAAGCCAGAAATTGCAAGTAGATAAATAGGTACTGCTTCAAGTGGGAAGGTGAGAGCGTTCTGTATACCTCAGCATCTAGTCATGCCGGCCACATGACCATGGAAACGTCTTTGGACAGCGCTGGCTCTTCGGCTTGGAAACGGAGATGAGCACTGCACCCTAGAGTCAGATTCGACTGGCATCTGTATACTGAGAAAAGCCCTGCTTTTGGGGTTTTCTCCTCTCATGCAGCCTTAAAGTCACATGTTCTTTGTGGAGTTGGGGGGAGACATGCAGCCTGACATACTAAGGGCAAATATAAATAAAATGCTGCTTTTGGGGAAGTGGGGGGAGAAATGTGAATCTGGTCAACTAATGTTTACTGGACAGTAGACACCAACCAGATCTTCCCCTGTAGCATCATACATCGGGTGTAGATTAGCAGGCAGCAAGAGTTGCCAACGGCCGGAGGAAAAAAATGGCCTGCCCTTTTAACAGGGGCTTAATGGGATGTTATTGACCTCCATGCCATGAAAAGCTTTACTTTCCCATTTCCATGCATTCCCCCCCCCCTCCGGGCTTGTTGGAAACCCTAGCGCTCCGAATGCTTGCTTCTGCTCTGAAACATCAGTACTTCACAATCTCTCTCTGGGAATGCAGCTGCCAAGCCCTAATCATGACCTGAGTGGTGGCAGTGGTGGTAGAAAGTGCTGTCACCCAGCGGCTGATTTATGGCGACCCCTGCAGGGTTTTCAAGGCAAAAGTTGTTTGCCATTGCCTGCCTCTGTGTAGCAACCCTGGTATTTCTTGGTGGTCTCCCATTCAAATGCTAGCCAGGACTGATGCTGCTTAGCTTCCAAGTTTTGATGAAGTTGGGCTAGCCTGGGCTATCCAGGTCAGGGCATAATTTGAGTACAGAGGGATTACCAGGAAGAGCAAAGGCAGGCGCCTGATCATTTACTAGCTCCTATGCCTACCGATCCACCAAAGTCCTTCTTTTTCGTCAAGCTGTCTTACATATGCAGTGGCATTGTCTACAGCTGTTTGAACCTAATGCCCATCATGAGCTATGTATTGTTGGACTGTGTGTTTTAAAGGGTTAGCATAAGGTGGCCTGCTGAGTATGGCATAGCTAGAGATTTGTGCTGACAAGAGAGACTTCTACCTTGTCTAGGTAGTCCTCCTACCACCTAGATTACAGAGCTATCTGCATGCTGCAGAATTGTACCAAAAGAAGTATACAGATAGAGCAGCTCTGTAAATGGGATAGGAATTGATGGAAGTTCGACAGCCTGCTTAACCATTGCACATAATTAACAACTTGTTGCTGAGGGAGAGGAACCCCTCTTGTCTCTGGAACCCATAACATCAGCCTGTGCCAGCCGCCTGAAAGACACCTGGAGCAGACTTAGGAACCGGTTATGAGAATAAAGAACTAATATGGTCACCACTGTCGATTCAGCAACAACAATACTAGCACTTTTCTATTATTGCTAACTGGTTTTAGCATTGTTTTAAATGTTTTAAATGTTTTAATTGTTTTATTGTAATATGCTGATTTTATGTAAGCTGCCCTGAGCTGGCTTGGCTGGGAGGGTGGAGTATAAATTTGAGACATAAATAAATAAATAAAAATTAACAAGAGGAAAGCATTGTCAGATGGGTCAGGCTTACACTGCAGATTGCCTTTTTACTCGTCTCTTCTTGATTCTCCTCCAAGCATGGAATTTAGTGGTTTACCACAACCTAAAGACAAATGAACATGTAACAAGTATTACAGTTTGCTGGACTTTCTCAGAAGTCAGAAGATCTCTTTGCTATGCTAGTAAATTATTGAGTTGTTCCTAAGCTTGCTGTAATTTCCGAATGACCCATGGAATACACGTATCCCACAGTAAGCAGTCTTTGAAAGTCTCCCAAGAATTCATTTTGTTAGATATTTATACCAGGCTATTCTCCCCAATAGGGAGCCAAAAGGGCTGTAGCTCAGTGAAAGTGCCTCTGCCTTGCATGCAGAAGGTTCAATCCCTAGCAACTCCAGTTTAAAGGCTCAGGTAGCAGGTGCTTTGAAAGACTTCTGCCTGAGATACTGGAGAGCTATTGCCTGTCGGGGTAAACAATATGGACCTCTATGGACCAATAGACTGATTCAGTATAAGGCAGCTTCATGTATGTTCATTATTCTTCCCTCTACCATTTTACAACACCCCTGAGAAGTCAATTAGACTGAGAGTGTATAATTTGCCCAAGATCCTCCAGTGAGTTTCACAGTGAGACCCTGGGTTTCCCAGATCCTAGTCTGTCACTCTAACCACTACATCACACTGGGAGTGGTAGAGTGACTGCTTGTAGAAGGTACCAGGTCAAATCCTGAAATTATCAGTTAAAAGGATCAGATAGTAGGTGATATAAAAGACCACTGTTTGACACCCCAGAGAGCAGATGCCAGTTTGAGTAGATGATACTGACATTGATAGACCAATATTTGATTGACAGTATGGTGCTGGACTTGAATCTGACGCTTGAGAAATTCCTGAATATTTGGGCATGGCGCCTGGGAAGGGTGGAGTCTGGGAAGCATAGCAAGCCAAGCACAGATGTGATGCCTTAGAGACATCTCCCAAAGCTGCAGATCAGTTTTAATTCCAGGAGAACTCCCACCCCACCTGGAGTTTAGCAACCCTATTAGCTCCTTGTTTTCAACTGGCCTTGCTCTGTAACATCCTCTCCCCCACTTTCTGTTGTGCATATGTCAGCCTGATTAATGTAGGGATCAAGTCTAAGCAGATCTACTCTAAAGTAAGTCATTTTATCCAGTGGAGCATGCTCCTGGGAAAGTATTGTCTGGACTACAGTCTTAAGCGGAGAAGGCAAGCCTCCCTGATTGGTCTTCCCATCCCCAGCCAGTGTTCCCCTCCCTGGGTAGGCTTGAGGGGGGAGTAGTAGAGGAAAAAAACTTTAACTTTAAATGCAGCTTGTTTATTCTCAAAGCACCCCCCCCACACACCAGCCAGCTTCAAGAAGGCACGTGCCTCAAATTCCTTCTCTAAGCTAAGCCAGCCGTTGGGGAGGGGGGTGGAGGGGCTTTGGAAGATGCATTTTAAGTTAAATTTGCTTTCTTTCCATCTATCCCTTTCCTCCATCCCCATTTATTTGCTTTCTTTCCACCTCTCTCTCTCTCTTTCCCCCTCCCTCCCCATCTTTTCTTTCTTTCTTTCTTTCTTTCTTTCTTTCTTTCTTTCTTTCTTTCTTTCTTTCTTTCTTTCTTTCTTTCTTTCTTTCTTTCTTTCTTTCTTTC
>NW_015169808.1:332836-366537 GCF_001447785.1 Gekko japonicus | reverse complement strand
CTCCCCATCAATTTATTTACTTTTCTCTCTCTCTTTCTCTCTCTTTTCCCCTCCCTCTCTCTCTTTTTCTCTCTTTCCCCCCCTCATATATTTGCTTTCTTTCCACCTTTCTTTCTCTTTTTCTTTCTCCCTTTCTTCCTCTCTCCCCCTTCCTTCTCCTCCATTTCTCTCTCTCTCTCTCTCTCTCTCTCTCTCTCTCTCTCTCTTTCTTTCTTTCTTTCTTTCCACCTCTTCTTCTTTCTCTCTCTCTTTTACACAAATAAATATCATTAGCAAACAAACAAATATCATTGGACAAATAAATATCATAATCGATATCTGTTTTTACCCTTTTTGGGTTTTTTGGCAGTCTCATTTAATGTTAATAAAAAGCAAATTGCATATTTTTCAATAAAAATGACTGTGTGATATTTGTTCATGTCTTGCGGCTCTCAAACATCTGACATTTATTCTATGTGGCTCTTACGTTAAGTGAGTTTGGCCACCTCTGGGATGGCCTATGGCACATTGTCCATTGGTGCTCTGCCATGCCAGGCCTTCCCTGGTCCCATTGGTCCTCCTCAGCCAGCAGCCTTAGTTCCTCAGGCTCTTCTCTGAGGACTCTGAGTTCAAGTCACTTGGCTTGTTGAAGAGGGTTATGATCAGGGTTCCCTCTAAGCTGAGTTAGTGTGAGCTAGCTCACAGTTTTTTAGCCTCCGGCTCACAGATTTTTGTCTTGGCTCAGGAAGGAGGGCTCCAGAACACACTAATTTATGCAGTAGCCAAATCACCTGCTCACAACTTTAATGCCAGTAGCTCACAAAGTAGAATTTTTGCTCACAGGACTCTACAGCTTAGAGGGAACATTGGTTATGATGGGTACTGCTGGACTCGGTTCACTATTACAGGGAGCAGCTGGTACAACCTGAACCAAATCAAGAATGGATATATATTTTCAGCCATAGTTTCTTTAACTATATATAAACTATGGCTGAAAATCTAATTTTGCTGGGAAACGCATAGCCGTAGTGCCATATATATGTGTGTGTGTGTGTGTGTATATGTATATATGTATATATATGTGTGTGTGTGTGTGTGTGTGTGTATGGCACTACGGCTATGCGTTTCCCTACGGCTATGCGTGTGTGTGTGTATATATGTGTGTGTGTATATATGTATATATATGTGTGTGTGTATATATATGTATATATATATGTGTGTGTGTGTATGTATATATGTATATATGTGTGTGTGTGTGTGTGTGTATGGCACTACAGCTATGCATTTCCCAGCAAAATTAGATTTTCAGCCATAGTTTATATATAGTTAAAGAAACTATGGCTGAAAATCTGATTTTGCTGGGAAACGCATAGTGGTAGTGCCCAATCAAATCAAGAAAAATAATCAGAGGATGGTTTTATGATGTTCTTGTTTGCTAAATGGGCTACAAGATGTTGACTGCATAGCAGGCAAGTCTTCATACTATGCCAAAACCGAAATACACCATCTGTTCTTTGCCTGGTCATTTGTTTAGGGAATAAGCTTGTCACGTTATTGGCACAAGTCGTCTTCTTTTATTGGACGAGTGTAATGTTTTGTGATGCCTGCAAGACACTTGTGAGAGTCTGAAGAAAAGCCAAATTAGAATTCAGTTAATGTTTCTGTAGAGGACCTTCCTGTTCAGAGTCCATGCTCCATATTTTAGCGCATTAGCAATGGCAGCTCCCTTAACCTTCATTCTCAGTTGAATCATGGTGTGCAAGATATATAAAAAGGGGGAAATAGTACAGCTCCAAATTATTTTCATGGCCAAGTTCAACAAATTAAAAGGCCAAAAATTGTAATCAGATATTGAATCTTTCAGCCGTGTAAATGAGATTTTGTGTGTACCATGGCAACAAGCCAGTTTCCTCTAAAAGAAGGAAGGTTGTTACCAGCGTCCTTGAAACTGGAAAGGTGGCAATAAGGTCTGTTTGATCTGCAGTTCCTGTGAAAGTTGTTCTCACTGCCACTTGCTGTTTTGTATAGGGCTGGCTTTCAGATCTCCAAGTAAAGAGAGAAAAGAGCAAAAAGAAGTGATCCTTCCATCCCTGACACCTTCCTCTTAACAGTGTAAAATATATGAGGATATAGACAGATGTGTTAGCAATTGCAATTTATGGAAAACATTTCCTAGGTTTCAACTGGTTAAAAGTAGTTGTTTGTAGTTAGCCATTACAGTATAAACAGGAATGTCCGGCATAGCAGAATGGATATGCTATCAGCCATCATTCTCGCTGATTGGTGGCAGAAACTGGACATTGCAAGCAAAAGCAGAGAAGCTGCTAAAGAAGATAATATGTTCATAATGCTATCAGTATCTCAATGGAAGACAAAGATGATTTTACCTCCGGGTTTAATTTGTTTTGCATCCTGATTGATACAGCTTAGTTCTGGATTTGTTTTGAAGCTTGCTTGAGTATTTGTGTGTGTTGACTGAGGGCCAAATTACATGTTATTCTGGAGATCCGTGACTGATAGCCTCAACCCTTTTTAACTGAAATGCAGCCAACTTCAGTGGAGGACTGATGGGATCTCTCTGTTAGTCCTCTCCTGTGGTTTATCCAGATCAAATTGTTGCCCCCCCCCAAGCTGCTATTTGTCCAATGGGGAAAATGCAGGCGCCTAACAATGCAATCCTATACAGAGTCATTCCAGTCTAAGTCTATTGATTCAGTGGGCTTAGTCTGAAGCAGCTATGGATAGGACTGCACTGTAAGCAGTGCAGTTAATGGTATTTTCCCTCCCATAAGGCAAACAGGAATTTTGACTGACAAGACAATATGGAGACATTAAATACCCTTTCTCTTCACTGCATCCCTCTCACATGACTGCATTTTATTTTTGTTTAAAGGTAGGAAGATCTAGTCATTAATCTTCCATATATTGTACAGTTTGGCTGCAGTGCACCAGTCACCATATGCCTAAGGGATGTGAGATGCCTGAAATACATCTTGAGCCTGTTCTGTGAACTGATTTAATGTGTGAAAGAGAATAAAGTGGACAGAAAACTACTACAAATTGTCAGTGACTGTGGCTCCAGTTTGTATTGTTGGGAATGAAAATGCTAGTAAACATAATGCTTAAATCAAACGACATGTTAGCACCAATGCAGAAGAAAAGCAGAACTTATCCCTAGGAACGCTGCCCCCATCCAGCATATAGATCATACGGGCTCTATAAAATGAAAACAGGCACCTTATCTATGTATTAGAATTAAGAAAGCAGGGATGGTGGTAACAGAATGAGAAGCTAGCATCCTCCTTGTTCATTTTTCCCTCTATGATAGAGACATGAGAACTGAAAGGTGGCCATGATGGAAAGTTAGAAATTCTTGATTTTTATGGTTTGCTTCCTTGTGATTTTGTGACTTCCTAGTGAAGAGTTTGACACTGCTGACATGAAGGAGTTCCCTTCCCTAAGGAGGATCTATTCTACAGGGAAATCCTGACACAGTAACTTTTTATTTATCTTTGCATGAAAAATGTCAGGATTTCCCACAAAACTGGAAATATCTCTTCCATCTATTCCTGTTCTGGACTTCATAACTCAATTCCCTCTTTGAGTTGCAACATCAGATCATTTTTTAAAAAGACAAGATAAAACAAAGCCAACTTGTTCAGCATAAATATATGCAGAACAAGAAAATGTTTGGCAATCAACATTTTTAGCTATGGAACATAATTGGAAGTTACTTGCATTCCAAGCCAATGAGTCCCAAAGTAATGGCCTGGCTTTGATCTCTGGGGGATGCCCACATTTCACAAGATGCCAGTTTAATTAACAGAACACCATAATGGTGAGAACAGTATCTAGCATGCCCCTCTTATACTCAGACTCCAGTAGATAACACATTTTTTGGAATAGGTGCTCAGGCCCTGAGTGTATAGAGGAATAAGGTCTTCAGGACCTAGGCCATTATAGGTCAGACAATACTTTTTAATAATTTAAAACTAACCAACTTAAAATTAGTACTGGTTACTCCAAGCCAGGTCCCAAGCATTGGGTTTGATCCATCATTCATTTTTGCTCAGTCTTACTTAATGTCCTTCTTTATTACCATCTCCCACATGGCTTTTATCCATTTACATCCCATAAGGACCACCACAACCTTTTTGGTGTTCAAGGGTGGGGGGGCCTCCTCTCTTTTTTTACCAGTGCAAAAGTTGTTTGGATCTAACCCATCATTTCATTGGGTATGCACAACACAAGCTTGTTCCACTCCCATTCTCATGACGAATCCCATGATGTTAGGTCATGATGTTAGGACCCTGATAAACGGTACCCATTTCATCCTCCCATCATTTGATTGCAGATTTTCTCATAATACTTATGAAAGATATGAATGAGTATGCTGAAGTCAACAGAATATGTATTCATGTACGAGAGAACATGCATAGATTCCAGAACTACTTCTGCTACATGCATCTTGAAGTTTAACTGGAGTTTCAGGAGTGCTCACCTACTGTTCCGATATTATTATTACAAGAACAATAGTGGAACTCTTGAGTGAAATATTGGTTGGGCCAATGGAATGCTGGCTGTTCACCAATCAAAGTATTTTGGAATTGAAAGCCATGCCTTCTTGAAGGAAACATTAATCCTTAATCAGAATGCCTCACCAACAGAAGTCCCAGTTGACAGTATTGTGCTGTCCATTATGAATGTTACTTTTTTCGCACTGTTTCTAATTTTTGTAATCCTAGTCCTGTTGCATTAGTTATTAGATCTCTCAATGTAATAATCTGCTTGTGACGTGCAGATGGTGTCCGTCCTGTTGCATTAGTTATTAGATCTCTCATTATTACATTATTTTACACCACGTAATCTGCTTGTGACGTGCAGATGCTGTAGAACTAGATTTCTTACATAGTGCTACATATCATGCAGTTGGCATAACTGTAATGTAGTGAACCATCATCTTGAGGCTGTATGGTCTCTCTTGCAGTATTGTTTCACCATCAGGAGGGAGCTCACCAAGCAGCGATTTCAAGCAGATTTCTGTGAAACACCAAACTGCAATCCAGCAGATAAAAAACTATATTGTTGCATGGAATCCCTTCACATTGTAAATAGCAGTGGTAAACATACAATATAGTACTGGCAGTGTATAAATGGGCTTGATAAATGGCTGTAGACTTTTTATGTTGAAATGTCTCATTTGGAAGTATCCTTGGAGTCCCAGTTCCCACTGAAGCCAATGAAGGAAAGACAGTTAACATTAGAGGACTGAACCCTGTTACTTTCCAAGACAGATAACCTCGCATAGGTCTCTTTTATATGGACTGTCAAGGCTCACCAATGAGGATAAGAATCATCATGGAAAACAGCAGATTACAAAATACCCAGGTCAGAGTAAATCACTTCCTTAGAAGGCATTAATAAAGGTTTGGGGTGTTTTTTTTTTTGCAGAATGTTCTGACTCCTAATTTATTTCTCTTTTTGACTATATGACTAAATACGTAGTCTTTATTCTGTATTATAATCCTATCTTGACTCATGTGGAACATGCCATTGTAAAATTAGAAGAAAAATTATGAATGTGCAGCTTAGTTTGGAAAGAAAAGGTTGCTAGCTCCATACTTTGTGAATGATCAGGAATGATCAAGAGCTATTCATAGCTCACTAGAGTCAGTTTTAAATCATGCTTCCTTCATGCTTTTCTAGACAACTGTTCCAGTGTAACACACCATTATCCACTCCAGCTGTTAATTTGCTTCTCATGTTTGGAAACAAAAATGGAGTCAGTAAGTTGTTTTTTTGGGTGCTGAATGTTCCCAGAAAGGTCTAAAATTACTCTCTATTGCCCAAGTACCCAGACTAATGATATCTCTAATATAAACATGCAGCCCCTACTCAAGCAACAAAACATTTATTTTCCAGGTTTAAATTCAATACAACATTCCCACTTCTATTTCGCAGTCCACCTTTCCCTCCTGGATTTTAAGCTTGCATTTGTTTCTCTATTGTAATTTATTTATGAAATATATTTTATCATACCTTTTTCACAGCAGCATCTTAACTGAACAGGGATTTAATCTTAAAATACTTACAACCTAATGCAAGATTTTGGCTACTTACAAAGCCAGATATGCCCAATTACAGCGGATAGACAGTTCTCCCATAGCTATGAGCTGACACATCGCTCACTGGGAATTGCTTTTCTGGAATGTACTCATGTTCATTTCAGACTGTGACCCTGTGTGTCTCAAACATTACCTTGCAATTAGCCCAAAGATTAGAGTAACTATTGAGACACATTGCAAAGTTTCAGTCAGAAAAGCTAAGTTAGGTAAACCAATGGGATCAATTAGTTTTAGCATATGCCCCCAAGGGACCAGGGCACCAATAACTGGGAGCGTGTCCAAATCTTATCCTACTTTCCACATTGTATGTCACTAATGTATGGCACTAATATGACTGCTCAGTTACAGCAGACAAACTTGTGAGGGGCGACTGCAAAAACACGCTCTTGCAGCTGTCAGAGCAATGGCAGCAGAATAAAAGTGAGGCAGAGAATGTAGCTCTTCTGTCTCTCATTCCTAGAAGCAGCCTGCCTTCCCCTTTCGCTCTCCCCTCCCTAGGGGCAAACGTGCAGTGAGGCAAGGCTTGAACCATGGAGCTAGCCGGGATGTCTGCTGTGGCTCAGAATGAGGCCGCTTGGCTCCATGGTGCTGTTTGTTGTTGTTCGAATGGCGCAGGAACTTGGCAGGAGCGGAGCAGCCAGTTTCCCACTTTTTCGTCCCACAGTCAGGAAAGTCTCACAGCCTGTGGAGGAGACAGGCTGACTGAAACAGCCAGCCAGCTTCACTGTAGATAAGTTAATGTACACAGAGTGGACGTAAATTACCACGACCCTCAGCAGCAGGACATTGGCCAGGGCCTGTCAGAGAGAGGACAAACGTCGGCAAGCTGTGCGTCTCCCTGACATTTACCGCTAGATAGAGCAGCCTCTTGCCCTACAAGGAAGGACCTCCTGGAGCCAGAGTTTCCTTGAAAACAGCTGCGTGTCCCTGACACCTACAAGCTAATGCAGTTTTAATCAGGGGAATTAGCTGAGGGCGGCTGACTGTTTTCCCAAGCTATTGACATGGAGGCAGCATGTATGTTCCCCCTACTTTGTGCCTATATTGACAATTCCATTATGTTTCTTTATCTGTATGACTTTTCCCCCCTCCTCCTCCACCCCTCCAGAGAACAAAATTTCTTTTCATCTCCACCCACAAAACCGTACGCCATGCTTTGTGTTTGTACAGTGACATCAGAAATGATGGTGCCTTAAGACCCAGGAAATAACAGGAGTGTAAATAAAATTGGGGGGGAATTTTGGCCCATGTCCAGTTAATGGCTCCCTGTGGATTCTGAAGTATATTACTGGAGTATGAGCCACACAGACATTGTATAGTGCTATCACTATACTACCAGAAGTACAAGCTGGGTTTCGAAGAGGTAGAGGAACTAGAGATCAAATTGCCAACATTCGCTGGATTATGGAGAAAGCAAGAGAGTACCAGAAAAATATCTACTTCTGCTTCATTGACTATGCTAAAGCTTTTGACTGTGTGGATCACAACAAACTATGGCAGGTCCTTAAAGAGATGGGAGTACCAGACCACCTCACATGTCTCTTGAGAAACCTGTATAAGGGCCAAGTATCACTGTGTTTTGTTCCCAGATAAATGCTCCTGTTACTTAAAGGACTGTAGCAACAGTGTTCACCAAGGTTTGTCTTTAACTTGTGGGTTGTTTTGTGAGAGGGTTTTTTTTTAGTGTTTTTGACTAGGATTACCCAATGCAACCTGAATTTTACAAAGCATCAACATGGCCGAGCAACTTACACTTCCATCCCAAAGTTTCTAAATGCAGCAGAGGCACTCTGGAGACCCATGTTCTACATATGTACATTGGCAAGTCATTCCACTGATTGCAGTCAATCTGCAATGTAACATACATGTTAATGATTGCCCCCCCCCAGTCGGAATAATGAGACAGACAACAGTCTGGAAGTAAACAAGGGCCACTTTATTAACTATCTAACATAACATTGCGGCAAGGGACCAGCTAAGCGAGCACAGAACAGGCAAGGCAGCTGTCATTCCCCTGACCAACCGCCTTGCCCTTTTCTCGGGTGGGTCACCCAGCTCCGGCCTTGAGCCATCGGTCTGGCTCGCCACCGGCAGCCCAGCAAACTGGTCGCCACCTAGGAGCACCTACCCCTGAAGCCTGACAACTTGCAGAGAGGAGCATACCCTAGGAGGTTCCCAGAGGAGGTGATCACCGTTCCCCACCCTGGACCTTAGAAATCCGAAGGCAGTTCCTGATGACCCCCTGTTCCCTAATGGGGAAAACTGTCATAAGGTGCTCACCGGTTCTGGTTTCTTGCCCGCACCAACCTGCCACGGCCAAGACCAAGCCTCTGCTTTGGTCTTTGCTCCCACTAAAATGACAAGCCTGAGCTAATCCCTTGCCACAAGTCCTGCAAAAAGAACCCGTTGCCCTTGTTAGACAGGTGCACCCCGTCCTCCCTATACAGGTCCTGGCACTCGACCTGAATGTTGGGGTGCGGCAAAAATAGTCCTAAACAGCCCTCCATGGCCTTTCTCATCCTATTAGCCTTACGCCTGGCACGGTCAATGCAGCGGGGGTCCCCCAAGTTACGCCACACCAGGTAGGTCAAAATAGCCGACCAGACTATCTGCACACCAGGCCACCTTGCTCTTATCACTGCAAGATTCGCCTTAGCTTGTAGCACAAGGGCCATGCCCTTTATCAAACCCAGGTCGTTACCCCCCAGGTGCAACACCAAAACGTGTGGAGGAGGCCCCTGCCTCTCTTCAAATAGCAGGGGAAGGAGTGCGGGCCATCTCATGCCCCTTCTTCCCCACCATTCAATGACCGCCCACTCGCTAAGGCCCAGTTGCAAACCGGTGGGTGTTCTCCTGGCCCGATGAGCAGCCCAAAAGACCATGCTGTGGTCGCAGATGGTAACACGTTGTCTCGCCCCGCAGTCTGCAGCACCTGTAAGAGGAACCCTATTAATAACTGAAACATAACCTAAACTTTACAATTCCAAACATAACCCCTCTTATAGGCTCTCCATATGGAAGGGGCAAGTGTGAAACTTATCGCCCTGTTGGCCTCAATCCACCAATCTGCCACACCTCTACTGGCATCCGAACTGGGAACTGGTCGGCATCTGGAGCCAGCTGGCGGAATCTCTCCATCTGTTTTTGGGAGAGAGCATCACGACCCCGGGATGTGCCTAGCCCTGAACAAAATATTGTTCTGCAAACAGTGGAGTGTGAAGGCTCTGACAAGGGCCATGACCCCAGGGGACCTGGACGTCAGCAAGTTAATCACGTGCACTGTGGACAGATTGTTGCACCAGAAGTGGACAGTATGGTTGGCAAGCTCTGCTGACCAAATCCACACTGCTACGAAAATTGGAAAAAATTCCAAGAAGGTAAGGTCTTTGACTCACCCTGCCTGGAACCATTCCTCTGGCCAGTCCTCAGCACACCAGTGCCCACGGAAATAGACTCCAAAGCTGGAGGAACCTGCAGAGTCAGATGTGATCTGCAGTTCAGCTTTGACTAGGAGGTCTTCCCGCAAAAAGGACACCCCATTATACGACTCCAAAAATTCCTTCCATACAAGAAGGTCATCCCTTATCCCCCTGGTGACCCTGGTCCTATGGTGCGGGAGATGGAGCCCCTTCATGGACTCACACAGCCTCCTCACAAATGCCCGGCCGGGCGCCACAACCTTGCATGCAAAGTTGAGGTGGCCGACCAGCTGCTGCAACTCGAGCGGGGTAATCTTTCTAATCATCCTAGCCGAGTCAACCCTGGCTTGCAGCGCATGCAATTTGTCCCCCTAGTAATCTACACAGCTGCCCCACTGTGTCAATCTCTATTCCCAAATAAACCAAACTTGTAATAGGACCCTCTGTTTTTTGTGTACTACCTGCATAGCCTGGTCAAACGAGGTGTACCTAACTGAACATAACTCCTCTGGTATCACATAATTCAGGTGGTAAATGAGGTGATACTCGCCAGGTGCCTTTTTCGGCACAACACTCAATGGGGAAACCCTCAAATTGAATCTTAAACCCTAAAGTAAAACCTTCCAAAATGTAAACGGCGTCCACTTGGTTGGGGTAAGCCCGCAGCCAACGCTCAAGCACCGCCACCTTAATCGGGCTTGGATCCTTTGTCAGAAGGGGGGTTGTAACCACCACCTCCTCCAGGATGCTTACCTCCCCTACCCCCTGACCTACCCTTTGTCCTGGGGCAGTCTGAGAGGGCATGGGGCCCCATGCACAATGGACATTCATGCCTAAAGGTGCATGACTTGCGGCTGCACGTCCCATGGGAGGTAAACTCCCAGCAAAGCGGGCGTCGTTGAACCGCCTGCCCCGCCTGGGCGCGGGTACCTGCCTGACCTTGCAACTTATGGATAGAGTGGCCACTATCTGACCTCTCACTGCCAGATCGACGATCAGGAGACATGATCTGCAGCCACAAATGTGGGTGAATCTGGTCCCATTGCATGGCTGCCCTCATCCTGAACTCCTCATCGTACTGCAGCCATGCAGGGCTCGGGAAATCAGTGTAACTTTTATAAATGATGTCCATATACTGGAGCATCGCCGAAGCCCTCCATGGCTGGTGCCGCACTATCACCGCCGCATACATTAAGAATCCTAGGTACCAATTTGACCAGGTCCTGTCCACCACGCGCCTCTTCAGGCGTTCCTTCTCCCGCTCATCCAGGTCCTCCTTATCTTTTTTCTCCAACTCCCTGAATAACAGCTTGAAGATATCCACATACTCTCCTTTAAGGATTTTCTCCCCGGTGGCAATGGAGAGGTGGTCTCCAAGTTGCAAGGCCAAGTCCCCAAAGGGAATGGCACCTGCTGGAAGCGTGTCATAACCAGAAGAACTCCCTGGATTCACAAATCCAGAACTTGGATGTGGGTAACCCCACCCAGGCCAGGCACCCTGAGGTGGCCACTGGGCC
The DNA here is from genome assembly GCF_001447785.1 of Gekko japonicus. Lineage (NCBI taxonomy): Eukaryota > Metazoa > Chordata > Lepidosauria > Squamata > Gekkonidae > Gekko > Gekko japonicus. The sequence continues at coordinate 355,497 of NW_015169808.1, read as the reverse complement.
ACACTTCCCCACCCCGCATAGGGTGACCATCCGCCCGGCATTGGGTGCCCAAAACTGCCTTGACCGCCATGGGCAGGATACCCTGGTGTGCCCTGAATACCCGAGCCCCAAGGCCAATGTGTCCCACCTTGGCTTGCGCTGTCCACCTTACCTTCACTCGTTGGTGGGCCATTATAAAGCTCCACCTGAAGCCCATCTGAGCCCTGGCTCTCCTGCCTGCCATCCGTGCGCTGCCTCTGATCCAGCTGCCCTGATGTTGATGCCACATCACCCTGTCTGTCCTTGAGCAGAGCCAAGTGTGCCAACACCTGTGCCCGAAAAGATTGTTTTGGCAGCGATTTAGCCACATCGCGTGAAGAAGGATGCTCACCCTGTCGCCTCTCACATGCCACCTGCCTCTCAAGGATGGCTGCATTAATAGGATCCTGCTCAACCTCATCAGAAGATTCCAGGAGGGTAGGCCACTTTGGGGGCTTCCAAGCAGGCCTCTTAAAGGCTGGCTGCTTGCCCTTAGAAGGGCCTTGCCCCTTCTTGGGTGCCATTTTAAAATCTGAAATAAGGCTGCTCCTAATCAGCCACTGCAGAAACTACTATTAAAATGGCCGCCCCAATGCCTGCTCAAAATGACCACACCAGAAAAGACCTCCCCAAAATGGCCACCTCTAGGTGGCACCACTCAAAATGGCCATTGTCACCCGACCTCACCAAGATGTCCACCCTAACTGCCACTCCCTAACAGCCAAGAGCAGCCGTTAATATCAAATGGCCAACAGGGGGCAATTGCCACCCAAATCTTCTCGGCCGTTTATTCCCTGCCCAGCCCTGACAAAGTGCTAAGGTTTGGTATTGTATTATTATTACTAATATTTTGGCCTCTAAGGGGGATAAGGCAGCACTAAAGCCCCAGTGGCCTCACCAACCACCGTAACTACTCACCCAGGGCACTTGAACCCCCCCCAGCTAGAACGGGCTAGGGAAAGTCCCCCATGTGTGTTTTATTTAACAAGGTGGGCAGGCTGCTGAGGGCTGGCCTGCCATTGTGTGTCCCAGTGCAGCCACCCGTAGCTGTCGCTCCCTAAGCAGCCGGACATCACCAGGAGCAGCTCAATGTTCAAGGAGAGAGCCAAGGCCCTGGGAAGCACAAACGGCTGACACCACAGCACACCGCTGTTCAAAAAGGCGACTGGTGCTAGGCTATTGCTGCCAATGCGGCCCATCGCCCCTGCACCAATTCAGCCACTGGGCTGCCCCCGCCTTCAGTGCTGCTGGGCTCGCTAAAAGGCACAGCCCCAGCAGAAGGCAAGCACCGCAAACCGTCTCCTTGCTGCCTCAACGCTGCGATCCCACTCAGCTCAGTCCTATGCTGCTAACTGCACTGCCTCGGCCTTTCTTGCAGCTCCAGGCAGGTAAGCCCAAAGCTAGCCCCAAAGGCCCCGGGAACCACGGCATGCTCGGAATGTCCTTATAATCCGTGGGAGCGGAGCCCGGAAGTTTAGCCAAGCTGGCTTCGCCCACCCCACACGTGTCATGATGCCATGCATCATGATTCTGTTTCTGCCCCGGCTCCTCCAGGGCGGCAAAAAATCCCCTGGACCTCACCAGCTTCGCCGGGAGGCCAAGAACTCTAAAAGCTCTTTAGGGTCTGGGGGCTCACTCAGAGGTCAGGGGTCGCCCTATTCTATTTCGAGATGACTGCCAGAACCTGATCAAGATACCATGAATCCTTATTCCAGATGTTTGAATATTCAGATAAGGGACTGATATCTGCAGTGCATCATCTACTGAATATCGCTAATGCTCCAAAAATACTTCCTTACCAGAAGCTTTGGCAAAAAGATTGTGAGACTGAGCTTTATCAGAATTTTTGGAAAGAAGTATGGGAGACAAAAAATCCATATCCATGTTCTATTCCGTTAGAATTACAGGAATTTAAGATTTTAACGAGATGGTATCTGACCCCCCAACGTCTCTCACGCATGCAACCAATGATTTTCCCCAAATGTTGGAAAAAATGTGATAAGTTAGGTACATTTGCCCATGCTTGGTGGGAATGCGAACGGATTGCAGAATTCTGGGAGGACATAAAACAAATGGTACACAAAATCATAGGTATTGAAATCCCACTGAATCCTGAGAATCTCTTTCTCAAACATTGGCCGCCTCACATTGAGAAGCACACCCACAAGCAGACCTTGGATGTGATGATATATGCTGCTCGCACAGCAATCGCTACTTGCTGGAAAGAGCCAAATCCCCCCAAAAAGAGTTTATGGTACCAAAAGATGTGGGACCATTTTCTTATGGACTCTGTGACCAACAAATTGAACAGGATAGCGCAGTATCCAATAGATAAACCTATAATGGATAAATGGAACCCTATACTAGAATTTTTAGCTTCAGAAGATTTCTTGCCCTCTTCCTGGCAGCAATTCCAGAGGTGGCTGTAAAGACTATTTCAACATGGAACACAACTCTATACTGCATGTTATATCCTACACTTCCTATACAAATAAGCAATACAGACACAATGCAATTTCATATTGGCAAATACATAGATGAATACTGTAGTTCTCAAGACATACCAGAGCGAATTAAATGTTTCTGAAATGTGATAAGCATAAATGTAGTTTTTCAGATTTTTTTATGTTACACAAAATTACTGGAATATTGTTATTATTAAGGTATTTGACTTTTTTGTAACTTGTTTTACGATACAATAAAAAATTATTATTATTAAAAAAAAAAAGATACCATGAATCCTAGAGGCATCTGAACATCTCTGTAGAAGAAGATCTGCTGTGCATCTCATCTCATTTGCTAACAATTCAAACCCTAGAAAAAATGAAGCTCATGGGATGCATGGTGTTGTGAGAAGAGTTGGATTCTTAGTTTACCTGGAGAACTGCTGGCAACCAGAAGCAAGCCAAGCTGAACTCTATTGCTGTGCTGCAGGGAGTCAGACTTGGCCAGCAACAATGACAACAGCTTGCTTGTGGCCTTTTTCCACGCTGCCACCAGCTAGGTTGGGGCTGAGCAGTTCTGCAGTGGCAGCATGGAAATGGTGACAAGTGAGCCTATACCAGTCATTGTCATCACTGTGCACCAGGCCCAAGCAGAACAGGGCCTGTGGGGGCTACTCAGATCTGTTGGAACGGTCTAATCCATCCTAGACTGAGAGCAACACAATTCCAAGGGACAAGGTGGTTTCAGAATCTTTTGTAAAATTAATGCTCTAGTGGTCCTGTTTGAGCAGGTTTTCCCCCCTTAGTTAATAATTAGCCCATTGCAAAGTTATTATTATCACATCCATCTCTGAAGGCCGTAGTGAGAATAAAAGTCATATCTGAAATGTAATAAATGACACAGTCAGAACTTAGTTGAACAAGACTGTTACACCCTGACACCTTTTCAAGATTTCTTTACTTACTGGAAGTGTAAGCAAATGGTACAACCCTGTGCCTTTGGCGTCATGCAGTGAAATGCAGGACAGAAAGTGAACCAAAAGTGACCCATGTATTGCCTGTGCACCCTGATTGCATTAGGAGCCCTTTTGTTCAAATGTTTGGAATCTGGCAGGAAACAAATATAAAAGCTTATCATAAAGAAGAACAAAGCCACACTTCTGTGAAACTTCTGGAGGTTTGCTATCCACCAGAACTTTTCTCCAGAGAATAATCTAAAGGAAAGGTACTTGTCACAATAACTGGCAGATAGTCCTTTTTCATAAATGTGGGGGGATATAAGCGCTCTGCTTTCCCCAGTTCTGTGCACTCACACACCTGTTCATGAACACATTCTGAGCTTAATATGGGTCAGGAGAAACCAACAACTAATCCTATACCAGTGGTGGTGAACCTATGGCACAGGTGCCAGAGGTGGCACTCAGAGCCCTCTCTGTGGGCACACGTGCCATCGCCCCAGCCAGGCCCAGACCATCATTAAAGTGTTGAATTCTCTGCCAAATAATTTTAAGTAAATGAAAGCATTTGGGATTGCTTTCCTTACTTTGTTTGGATCATCTTAGGTTAATGTATGGGTTGTTTTTTCTAAAGTAAAACCTCAGTATTCAGGTTAAATTGCCGTATTGGCACTTTGCGATAAATAAGTGGGTTTTGGGTCACAGTTTGGGCACTCAGTCTCTAAAAGGTTCGCCATCACTGGCCTATACCTTGTTTTCCGTGCAAGGGTGTAGTTGTAGGACCTTTGAAATGCTAATCAAATATATTAGTGGCTTGAGCCTCTTGCGTGGGACAATCAATCCAGCCACTTGCCTTGCTACTTAGGGATCTGGGTACCCATGACAAAAGGGATCTCTTCCAGAGTGACTTGAACCTTCGCACCTCTGTTGTCAAGGGCAAAGGATGATAATAAATGATCAATTACAGGTACAGCTCACACTCCCCTTAGAAGCTAAACTGATCAAATGGAGGCTGTTGTACTTTGGTCATGTTATGAGAGGACAAGAATTACTGGAAGAGGCAATGCTAGGAAAAGTTGAAGACAGCAGAAAAAGAGGAAGACCCCACATGAGGTGGGTTGACTTAATAGAGGAAGCCACTGCCTTCAGTTTGGAAGACCTGAGCAAAGCTGTTAGCAACAGGACGTTTCGGAGGTCATTGATGCATGGGGTCAGCATAAGTCGGAAGTGTCTTGATGGCACTTAACACATTCCAAGAAGAGTTCCATAACATATTTGGGTTAGGGGGACGCACGGCAAACAGGTACATGAGCCAGAGCAGACCTTGTCTGAGGCTAAGTAAGCTGCACAATAATATATTAATTATGAGAAGCCTTTTCCTTATTTATGGGACCATTATTTTACTGCTATCAAACATCCCAGTCAAAGTGCTTTCTGTCTTCCAGTTTGGTTCGTATTTTTCGCTTTCTGGGAAACTGCAGCCTCCTACAATATTATTATAACCTAGTTCAGTTGTCTAGTTCCGAGTTGCTTTCACATGGAACATTTCCCATTTCAGCCTTCTGACTTGGGCATTTCCTCCCCCAACAGTGGGTAGGCTTCTCCCTGCCCCCCAAATCCTACTTTTTTAAAACCAGAGAAAATGATATTATCTGAAAAGTTGCTGTTGGGGTGATATTTGCAGTGCGCCCAGAAGGAAAGGAAAGGGAATGCTTTCTTCAACTCCCCGCTGCCATTGTCACATGACATTCTTTTTTGTTTTGAGGCACTTAGCAAAGTTGCAGTATTGTTAGGTAAAGGTAAAGGTTTCCCTTGCTCGAAAGCCAGTTGAATCTGACTCTAGGGTTGCGGTGCTCATCTCCGTTTCCAAGCCAAAGAGCCAGCGCTGTCCGATGTCATTTCCGTGGTCATGTGGCCAGCACTACTAAATGCTGAGGCACACGGAATGCTGTTACCTTCCCACCGAAGCGGTACCTATTTATCTACTTGCAATTTCTTGCTTTCAAACTGCTAGGTTGGCAGGAGTTGGGGCCAGAGACGGGAGCTCACTCCATCATGCGGCACTCGGGTCTTGAACTGCTGACCTTCCAGCCTGCAGTTCAGCATCTTAACCACTTGAGCTACCGCAGCGCAGTGCTGTTACTGAACTACAAAAATACAAAGCCACGCATGTCTTTCAATATCCTCGTACATATTTAGCTATTTTGGGGAGGGACAGATATCACAGAAGTTTGTTTGTTTCTTCTTGTTGTTGTTGTTGTTGCCGTCAAGTCACAGCTGACTTATGGTGTTTCAAGACAAGAGACATTCAAAGGTGGTTTGCCATTGCCTGCCTCTGTGTGACAACCCTGGTATTCCTTGGAGGTCTTCCATCCAAATGCTAGCCAGGACCCACCCTGCTTAGCTTCTGAGATCTGATGAGATCAGGCTAGCCTGGGTCACCCAGGTCAGGGCCCAGAAGTTTGTAAGCATTGCATAAAGAGTGTGTTACTGAAACAGGAGGACTGGGTGGATAAGTGATTCACAGCTTACTGCTATTAGCATAACAAAACAAAACAAAAAGCCCAGGTCTACCAAGGTGCTTGAACTAACATGCCTGGAATGCAAAGACATTCTTTGATACAGAAGGGGGGGGGGATTTGCTTGCCCAGAAGAGGGAGGGAATTGGGCCAATCTTGCTGAGCATGTCGGGTTGCCAACCTCCAGGTGGCACCTGGAGATCTGTTGTTACAGTTGATCTCTGGACAACTAGGATCAGTTTCCCTGGAGAAAATGGCTGCTTTGGAGTGCAGACTGTATAGCACTGTACCCCAGCGAGGTCCCTTCCTGCCCTCCCCAGTCTCCACCCCCCAAATCTCCAGGTATTTCCCAACCCAGACCTGGCAACCATATCAGCATCTGTGTGTGTATGTGCGCTTGAGTGTGTGTTAAGTGCCATCGCTTCCAACCTATGGCAACACTATAGGTTAATGACCGCCAAAACATCCTATTATTAGCAGCCTTGCTCAGGTCTTGAAGGCTGAGGTCCATGGCTTCCTTTATTGAGTCAACCCATCTCATTTTCCCCCCACACAACTTTCTTTTTTCTTGCTGCCTTCAACTTTTCCTAGCATTATTGTCTTTTCTGGTGACTCTTGGTTTCTCATACTATGACCAAGTATGACAGTCTCAATTTAGTCAGTTTAGCTTCTAGGGAGAGCTTTGGTTTGATTTGATCTAGAACCCCCTGATTTGTCTTTTTGACAGTCCACAATATCTGTAAAACTCTCCTCCAACACCATATTTCCTGTCGGCTTTCTTCATTGTCTAACTTTCACACCCATACATAATAATGGGGGGTATTATGGCATGAATTATCTTGATTTTGTTTGGCAGTGATACATCCTTACACTTGAGAATCTCTTCTAGCTCCTTTATGGCTGCTCTTCCCAGTCTCAATCTCCTTCTGATTTCTTAGTTTCAGTCTTTCTTTTGGTTGATGAAGCCAAAGAACAGAAAATCTTGAACAATTTTCATTTATCATAGTCATGACTTTTGTCTTCTTGATGTTCAGCTGTAATCCTGATTTGGCACATTCTGCTTTAACCCTTATCAGTAGTCGTTCAAATCTTCACAATTTTCTGTCAGTAATGTGGTATCATCTGCATATCTCAAATTGTCAATGTTCCTTCCACCAGTTTTCACTCTGCCTGCCTTCAAATTAAACCAATACATTTTTCCTTATGATATCTGCATACATATTGAACAGACAGGGAAATGAAGTACATCCTTGTCTGACCCCTTTGCCAACTGGAAACCATTCTGTTTCTCCATATTCTGTCCTAACAATAACCTCTTGTCTAGAGTACAGGTTGTGCAACAAAACAACCAGATGTTGTGGCACACACATTTCTTTTAAAACCAACCATATCTTTTCATGATCTACACAGCTGAAAGCTTTGCTATAATCTATGAAACATAAACTGATTTTCTTCTGAAATTTTCTGGTATGCTCCAGTAACCAACATAAATTTGCAATATGATCTCTAGTGCCTCTTCCTTTTCTGAATCCAGCTTGCACATCTGGCATTTCTCATTCCATATATGGTAACAGTTTTTGTTGTATGATTTTGAGTATCACTTTACTTGTGTGAGAAATTAATGCAATGGTTCTAATAGTTGCTATAGTCTTCCTCAACATACCCAGGAACAAATTCATTGGTGAATGGGCGGGGTTGGCTCCAACTTAGAATGCAAAGAGATTCTTTGACACAGATGGGAGAGGAGAATTTGCTTGCTAAGAGCTGAACTGTAGCTGTAACCTTTTGTTGTTGTTGTTCAGTCGCACAGTCGAGTGCGTGACCCCATGCAGGGACTAATTCATGGGGAGGGGGTTATTGTCCCCATTGCCCTTCCCAACCTAATGAGGAACAGGTTCATTCATTAATCAGGAAGGGGAGGAAAGATACCTTTTCCAGAGCAGAAGTGTTGCCCAAATTTAGGGAGGAATTAATTCATTAAAGGGATGCAAGCATGGAGAGTATGGCACATTGCATTTTTCCATAGTTGCACTGTTCAAACATGGTGTTTTTTTTTTTTTAAGAAAAGGATTTCAGCTTTGAGCTATTTCTGAGCAGCAGTTCACACACATCTCAATATATATATTGAGAATCATGACAGTGTGCATCTGGTATTTATGGGAAAATAAGGTAAACAGTTGTGGTAAGCAGGGGTCATTTCCTGCAGGAGCGCACAGGAGCGGAGCTCTGGCAGTAAGGAGCCCAGGGGGCGGGCACATGCAACAATGCACGAGGTGGGCACATGCAACATCACTACATTCTCTCCACTTTCCTGAGTGACAAGAAGTTCCAGGAGTTAGTGGTTACCGGAGCTGGTTCACTTTGGAGAATTTTATAGTATTTTTGTAGAACAAAGTTTGAGTCCAGTGGCACCTTTAAGACCAACAAAGTTTTATTCAAGGTAGAAGCTTTTGTGTGCATTTTTTGTATTTTTATAGTATTTGCTTTATTTACAAAAATACACATAGAATACAGGTGGGGACAAAGACCCACTACAAGGCAGCATTCAGTCTCTAAGTTGTGTTCTCTTTTCACAGACACCCGTCTGCTCCCTCCCTTCAGACATTGGTGAGGTTGCCCTGATGGTCACATGGCCAGAGCCATTTCCTGACACTTAATGCTCATATCTAAAACCATTAAGACACATTACTGCTCCTTTTGTCACCTAGAATAGACTGGTCCACAGTGATCAGAGTCCATGCCCATACTACTAACTCTCTATCTCAAAAAACTGGTCTCCTGACTAGTTGTATTGGTCTGTTTCTGTCTTAAAATAAATGGACAGCTTAACAAGAAGACGTACAAAACAATGAATCACATCTCTACCAAAGCTTCGGTAGAGCTGAAAAAAAAGAAAAAAAAGAAGAAAACAATGAATCACATATTAAATGCTGACATATCACATATTAAATGCTGACATTTCTCTGTAACTGTATGTGTTTCCCTTTGCCTTGGAACTGTTTCTACCTGCAATTTCTATTGTATCCATCATCACAATGTAAAATGGCAATGGTGATGCCTTGACTCAAAGTCATTGTTCTACCCTGAGGTATGTTCTTGAACTCATGAAGATATATGGCTGTAGGATTCCAGTGTCTTTTTTGCTTTAAACCATGATTTCTTTGGACAGTCTTCACACTTAGCAAAGGACCTACAAATGAAATTTTAACACGCTTAAGAGAAAGGATAAATATTTGTTTCATACCCATGACAGCTGCAATACAAAAAGAGCCGATTACTGGTAGGCATATAACATCATTCTGTACCATCCCAGTTGCTTTTTCAATTGCTTCGTGACATGCACATTCAAGCAATCAAGCAGTATTTTTATTTTCACTCCAGATAAAAACACACAAATCAGAACAAAATATGTTACCTTTTCATGTATTATTATATTCAAATTATATCCCGCTCTCCACGCAAGCGGGCTCGGGGTGGGTTACAGGTCACATAGGACATAACAATAAAACAGTAAAACATAATAAATTAAAAAGTTAAAAATTTAAATGTTTAAGAACAATAATGAAACCAGCATAAGGCATTGCGTTAGTAACTCTGATGTTCTTCTAAGTGGTGTCAGTGACGTTGGCCACAGGGATGCTGGTAGGAGAGGCCAAAAGATGGGAAAATGTGGACATCTGCTGCGACAAATAAAAGCCTGGCAGAACAGCTCCATCTTACAGACCCTGCAGAACTGCAGTAGATCCTACAGGGCCATGATCTCAGTTGGTAGCTTGTTCCACCAGGCTAAAAAGGCCCTGGCCCTGTTTGAGGCTAGTCGGATGCTCTTCGGGCCAAGGACAACCAGAAGGTATTGGTCCATTGAGTGCAAAGCTCTACAGGGCACATATGGTGAGAGACGGTCCCTGAGATATGCAGGTCCCTTGCCATATAGGGCTTTGAAAGTCAGCACTAACTCCTTGAATTGGATCCAGTACTCTATAGGTGCTTGGTTGAGCACTGGCCGAATGCAAGCCCACACAGGCATCGCCGTCAGCACCAGTTGCAGTTTCCGGGTCAAGTTCAAGGGAAGTTCCACATAGAGCAAGTTACAATAATCCAGTCTGGAAGTGACAATTGCATGGATCACTGTAGCTAGGTTCCAGGAAGTGAGATAGGGAACTAGTTTCCTTTTCCTATGTTCAGGCTTTATTTATTTATTTGTGTACTTTATTTCATTGAGACTCAAGACAGATTACAGAATGCAAAGACATAAAACAGTATAATACATACTACAAACAATGCAAACAAGTGTTTCTAGGCACAGTTCAAAGTGCTGGCTCTTTAAAATCCTAAATGGCCTCATCCAGGGATGCCAGCCTCCAGGTAGGACCTGGGGATCCCCCAGAATTACCGTTTATTGCCAGACTACAGAGATGAATTCCCATAGAGAAAAAGAATGCTTTGGAGGGTGGACTCTGTGGTGTTATACCCCACTGTGGTCTCTGTCCTCCACAGGCTCCATCCTCAAATCTCCAGGAGGTTTCCAACCTGGATCTGGCAACCATACCATACTGTCTCCCACTGATGACCTAGCATCCCTAGCCCTAATCACATAGTGTCCACCCATCAATTATCTGCCTCGTGTGACTCTCCATAACCCCACTTTCAGGGGAGAGGTGGGTGGCAACTAGAGACAGGGCTTTTTTAGTGGTAGCACCATGCCTATGAAATGCCTTTCCCATAGAGCCTTGCCTAGTGCTTAACGTACTCTTTCCTAGATGCCAGATCATAATATTTCTTCTTGCCTATGTTTTTAATTAAAGGGTTGATCTTTAAACATCATAGTCTGCATCTAGTCTGAGAACTGTTTATGAGACTCATGTTGAGATGCTCAGCATTTTATGCTATTTTATGCCTTGGCTGGGTTTTTAATCATTAATGATATTTATTGTACTGTATTTTTACTATATTTTATTTTGTAAGCTGCCTCAGTCAGGTTCTTTGAAGAGGCAGCATAGAAAGTTTCTAAATATATAAATAGCTTAATTACAAAAGTGGAAAAATGCAATACAAACTAATAACAAATACAAATTAACAATAAAGAATACAATAGAACTAATGATCCAGTTACCATGTCCTACAGATTCCCCTTCCCCAAACTGAATGACTACATACTGTTAAATACTAAATTTGTTTCACTAATTTGTTTCTCTTATATTATTGACATAATAATATAACAACTAGTGGTCCCATGAAGCAGGAAAGGGCTTTCAAAAGAGACATCCAAGCAGATGAATGGAAACCAGTAAATGCCACAATATTTCTGCAAATGTGCATTTGACTCCACATCTGCTATGCATTTGTAACTCTCTCCTTCTATTCATGAATCCTCTTAGTTGCACTGGGGTAAGAAAGGGTAGAGAGAGAGAGTTGTAAGTGTGTATAACTCCTGTGGTTTTTCAGGGACTGTGCAGCCATTACTAAATCCAATACCACCAGAGCAACTCTTTCTATAGTAGAAGTACTACTGGTTTCTAGTACTCAAAATAGCTAAATGTAACAGCAGTTATGGGGGTGGCCCTGAGAATGTAGAAATTAACTGGCCTGGCTATAAGGTACACTAGAACCAAGAAAAGGGTTTCTACCAGCTACCAAGCCTTGTGCTCTCAGCTGTTTCCATGTTAAAATTCAAAAAGCACAAAAATGTTAGTAATTGCTTGTCACCACTCCAAATGGGTGTTTAATACCTTTAGTTGAGTCCTCTGCTCATTTTGTTTTATTCTGTATACAATAATATCGTTTACCAGAGGCAAACAAGAATATAAGATTCAGATCCAGAAGCAGTTCACACTAGTAGAAAATGTTTATTCATAGAAAAAGAAAAGAGATTAGATTTACACCCCACCCTTGGGTATCCAAAGGAGTCTCAGAATGGCCTACAATCTACTTTCCCTTCTCCTCCCCACAACAGACACCCTGTGAGGTAGGTGGGGCTGAGAAAGCTCTTTTGAGAACTGCTTGTGAGAGAACAGCTCTGAAACAACTTGTCACTGACCCAAGGTCACACCAGCAGCTGCATGTAGAGGAGCGGGGAATCAAACTCAGTTCTTCCAGATTAGAGTCTGAGCCCCTAACACTACATCAAACTGGAAATTAGGTCACTTGGAAATCACAAATATAAGATTAAAACATATTTTAAATCAGGATGAAAAGTGACACTGTATACCCATATTAGTAAAAAAAAAGGGGGGGGTGTCAAAAGGCACAAATATGCTTCAGTTTATAAACACGTATTTCCAAAATGAAATCTAATGTACTAACTAGTTGGAACCAGATGGGCAGCCTCAAGCATATCAAAGAACAGAAGGAAGTGGAACACAGGATCCTAGCAAGAAAATCTCCAAAAAGGTAATTTCAGTTTAAACTTTGATGGGGAAAAGTCTTCAGGACTGAAGAATGGGGGTCATCAGTCCCTCATGCTGTAAATTAAAAAATGCCTTCCATATTAGAAAAAGAAAGAAAAAACCCAAAGTGCAAAAGGCTCCCAAAATGGACTCTGATACTTCTAAAAATGCCCTTGTCATATTTATCCCGTAAGCCATCTGATATGGTCACAGTTATCTCCATTGCAAAAATTAAGAAGGTATGCTAAGAAGAACTGGCACTAAAGGCTTTCTAATGAGCTCGTACTGGAGAAGGTACATGTCTTTTAGGTTCACATTAAATGGAATAAAGGATTGTATGACTGGACTTTGATTAACAAAACCACAGATACAGCATAGATTCTGCAGAGGAATAAATTTTCTTCCCTTCCAAGAACTGAAATAGCATTTTCAAGGCCAAGAATCAAAATCATTACTTTCATAGAAAAACTTCTACTGGCTAAAGACTAAGAAATCCAGTTCATATAATACTGTAGTCTGGGTTAGTATCTGCTATCAGTTTTCCTATATAACATCATAGCACTTCATGTATTACATTTGTTTCTGGTTTCAGGCTGCAATGTAACAACCAGCAGCGACCATTACAGTATGCTATGGCCTCATGCCATGGGAAAGCACATTCCTAGTTCCAGTGTCATAAAGATACATTTTTTGGGAAAGTGAATATCAAAAGGAACTGTTTTTGGCCAGTATTAGACAGCATCATTCATAGCTAGGGTTTCAAAGGCCTGGCCTGGCAACCAGTGGGATACTGGGGGTGGAGGAGGGACATGGGGGCGGCCTTCAGTAACAGCGTGCTGTCACTTCTGGCAAAAACCTTTCTAGGTAAAACAATAGAGTTTTGATGATTCCTAGAGAGGTATAATGGCATGTCTGAGTTTTTCCAAAAGTGATGTCATACTGTCAGCCTGGCAGCCATTTTTAAAATTTTATTTTAATCCTGCTGCTGCTCAGAGCAGCAGTAGGGAAGGAGATCTGGGGTTGGGGAATTCCCCATCCCTACTAGGGGGTTGGCAACCTTCCCATAGCAGGGGTATACACTGCCCCTAATTCAGTTCATTCAGGATAAAGGGAACGTGTAGAGCGAACAATCTGGATCACACACCCCTAGCCTCACCTCTCACCTCTATGCATTCACAATGTCATTCCATAGAAGCCTACAGCATAGGTTCCCTATGTGCATCACATCATCTGAAAACTAAAGATCACAGTATACAGAAGCCTACATACAAACAAGCATAGATTCCCTATGTGCATCGCATCATCTGAAAACTAAAGATCACAGTATGTCCCATACATGCTTTTGGGTGGGTGTATATTAGCTTCTGTGTGAATGACATGTTGAATGGGTAGAGGTGGAACCACTGGCTACAATCAAGGCTAATTCTTCTCTCTGCACAGTCATTTTCACTGGAGATAAATCAATGAAAAGGGCTGTGAAATATACTAGGTTCAGACACGCATAGTGATCAGCTCATAGTTTATTAGTGATTCAGCAAGTAGAAAGAAGACTGAGAATCCCTGACCGAAGGCAGGTATTTAAGCATGAAAAAGGTTACACCCAAAACACACACACACTTCCAATGATAGGCTATTTACACTACATGGTTATTCCATTGGTTTACTCTAGGATCCCTGTCTCCCTACTGGTCCATTCTAGGATCCTAGTCCGCTATTGTTATGGATCTCAAGCTCAATACATTACAGCTGTTTTAAGAATTTTTAAAAATACAATATATAACAAGGAAAACATGAGACTGAGAATCCAGTTTGACATCAGGAGGATTAGAGTCAGTTTCCAAAGCCAGGCCATAGTAGATCTCTAACTAGTGCAAGGCTTTTCCCAAGCTTTTTGGTGGATTGAGCCCATCGGGGAGGGCGGGGTATAAATGCAATAAATAAATAAATAAATAAATAGAAAGGGACAATGAGAAATGACAAAAATGGGCGGCAATGGAATTTTTGGCTCAGTTTCATTACAATAGCCAAAGAGAGAAATCCTACAGAAAAAAGCAACAAACTATTGTAAAACAGCCACTGCGTATTGACTGTGGCAGGCAGCTGATCAAATAAGCTCCCTAAAAGCATTTAACAGAGAACTCTGGGACACACAGCTACAAGACAGGTAAGAATATTACTGTCAAGAAACTGGTATCTTTAAGCAGTTTCTTGTTGAATTCAAACAATGGTTTAGGTTGAAGCCTAGAAAAGATGGAAGTTTCTTTTCCTGAAAACTTAGGTCAAGCTGTTTGTAGCTCCAAAGACTTAGATAAGGGAGATGGCAGGTAACCCAGCTGCCCGTCACATCATTAGGCCTGGCAGTTTCAAAGACAGAAGAATCTAGAAGAGTGCATTCCATCTTGTTGGCACCAGAGCTCATGGGCGGGACAAGGTGTTTGTTAATTGAACCCAATGCAGCTGCAGGGCATTTGATTTAAGTGGCAAACCCATCTGATTGCTCAAGTGACATAATTTGCTGAACATTTGGTTGGTTAACTAGAATCAGGCCAGTGCAGGTTGTTGGGCATATAGGAAGGATCTTTCATTCTAGTTTTGCCTTGTGTCTGTATTATAGCTGACTTTGAGACCCTTCTTGTTTTGTATGGATCATATGTTTTGTATGGATCATAGTGACTGGAAACCTTGTTTTGGACTTTGGAACCCTGCTGGATGCTGTTTAACAGGTAACATCTGGAACTTGAACCTATGCTTGTAAATGTGCTCAGTTTAGACTTCTTGCTTTGTTATTTTTATCTTCACTGTCCTTTTATGTACTATTTCTGAATAATAAGGGCAGTTCTTGAGAGAGCTCTCTCAGCCGCACTTCACAGGGTGTCTGTTGCAGGGAGGGGAAGGGATTGCAAGCCATTCTGGGACACCTTCAGGTAGTGAAGGGTGAGGTATAAATCCAATCTCCTTCTCCTACCCCCTTCTTCCTTCTTTATATTTTTGTGGAATTCTTGAATTCATGAGGCTTCAATCTGAATCCAGGACTTTAGCTCTCATTGGCTACAACCGCCAGATGGTTTTGTGAGAGACCTATTGTCTTACTTGACTTGTAAGTGTCCTACCTTGCAAGGGTGACTTTCTTGATCTTAGTCCCTGGAGGACTGGAGTATTCATCCTTTGATCTCTGGCTATCTAGGTAGTAGGAAAGGGCTGTTGGTGGTACTACCCTGAGGTGTGAGGACTCACACTTCAGCCTCTTTGGTTTTGTCTTGCTTGACCTGTCCAGTCAGGTAAGAGCCTGGGAAAGTATTTTGGAAGATGAGTCAGAGTGGCTGACTGGTCCCCTCCACGTTCTGGAGAGAAGCATTGGGTTTCCCAAAACCTGTTGACTCACCCTTGGACTAATCTCATCAAGTCTGACCTCACTTCCTTTGTACCCACTTACCCTAATTAAGCAACACTTAGGCCCCTGCCACACGAGGGAAGAAGGGACGGCCAAAGTGCGGCTTTAAAAAAGCCGCACCTAAATAGGCACGCAGCAGCGAGATCATACAGATCCCCTGAGCTGCTGTGCATTTGCTCCCCAGCACGATCAGATGCTGGGGAGATGGGGAGAAAGGCACGGGAGTCTGCTGAACTGCGCATGTCGGAGCATGCGCAGTTCGGCAAGGAGCCGGGGATGCGCCGGTGAAAGAACGCGCCGGCGATCCCACGGCCAGCGTTGTTGCGGCCGTTCGAAAAGAACCACCTCGGGAGGTGGTTCTTTTTTGGTGCGGATCATCGTGGAAGGGCCGGATCGGGGACGGAGACGGTACGCTTCCCAGATATTGCGGTGGGATTGCGCCCGTTTGCTCCGCCCCCGTGATGTCCCTCTCCCGGCCCTAATCCTCTCGTGTGGACAGGGCCTTAATCAACTCTTAGTTCTATTTGCCAAACCCATTCACTCTCCTGTCCAATACTTGCAGGTCATCAAACCTCTCCCAAATCACTGTACACCCCAATAGGCCTATCAAGGTATTGTTTTGGGATCACGTCACCCCAGCCTGAGGGTCCATTTCCCCTATAATTGTGGCACTCTGCTCCATAGCAGTGTTTGAGTGTTCTTGGCTCCATACCCACACACCCAATCCTCTCCACAAAATGGTGGTCATTTTGCTACTGTCTCTGCGGCCCTGTTTGCTCTCAGACTGGTAATTATAGCCCTCCCCTGAAATTGCTTTTCCCCTTTTCACTCTGCCTTTCCTTAGCTAGCTCTCCCTGTGTGTTTATTGTTTTTCCCCTTCCTTTTAATAAAAACCTTCCTGGTTGAACATCTGCCTGGTTTATTTTGTGAGTTCTCTTAAGGGAAAAATCCCCATAAACATAGGTAGAGAATCCCACTCACCCCCCTCTTACTCGGTTTCCTTTAAGCTAGTTCCCCCAACTAATTACTCTTTGGGTAACAGCCTCACCCCATAAGTCTTCCCCTAGGGTAGGAGGGAGGGGAACTCCAGATCCTGCTGCCACCTCCCAGCCTTTTAGTAACAGACACCAAGGCTTGAAAGCTGGCAATATTGTTGTGGTTGCCTAGCAATCTCCATAAAATGAAGCATTCAAAATGCATGCGGTTCACATCCAGCAGGCAGCCAGAAGTCCAGCACTGTGTTCACATCCCAGGCTGTTAATTAGGTTTCATTCTACCCTGGCACCAACATGCCAGCTGAAGTATTAGGTGTATACCTCCAGGTGGATTTTGCGCAGGATTAGAATGGACTTCAATTCTGGACTTGAGAGGATCTTCTCCTCTGATAAGGGAAAATCCTTCTAATGCTGTGGAAAGAAAGGCCTATCAGGAAAAAAAAAACTTCGGTTGCAACATCTATCTAATGGTGGTGATTCAGAAACTTTCTCTGTAAGCTGTAGCACCTGCTGACTCTTCCCCCCCTCCCTCTGCAATTGAACTCTGTTTTAGCTCCCTAAGCCAGACAGGGTAATGAAGAAAAATGAATACTAACAAATCTCATTAGTTTTCTTATGTGTTTATGTTATAATAACAGCAATAATGGATGAGACTTTTAGTTTTATTTTTTCATTAGTTTATAAATAAAGCCCATCCTTAGCAGCTAGTATGTTTTATATAGACAAATATTGCTAAGATGTAGTTATTGATACTTATAATTGAACAAATGAAAATTTGGTGGGGGTCCCACCTCCTGCCTTATGCTGTCAGGAGTGAGATCCATTAGTCTTTAAAAAGAAATGATAATAATAACAAGCGCCAAGGAAACCAATGTGAACTGGCCTCAGATCAATGTTTTGCGTATGTTGCTTTTAAACTTGTGAGCTTTTCTCAGTTCTCAGAACTGAAGTTAAGAGATGAAATTTTTTACAGCTTCCAATCCCTTTTGCTTTCTGCTTTTCTCATGTAGTGAGATTACCAACCTCTTGTGGGTTCTTTTTTTCTTTGACAGCACTCAAAGAATATGGTGTTCCTAGAAAACAGAATGACAACAGAAGCAAAGAAGTACTAGAAATCTTTTTAAAGTTGTGTGTCTTCAAATGATGTTCTAATTAGATTATTAAGTTTATAAAAGTCCTGGGCTGCTTTTTCCCATCACTCTGTTGCTCAGCTGTAACAAGTAGGTGTAAATCCTTAGCTAACCAGGTAAATATATGCTTCTTAGTACAGTAAGGGTGCATTCAGACGCGCTGTTTCAGCCGGCATAAACTGTACTGGTTGGAACCGGTGCAGTTTATGCCGGCTGAAAGGCGATCACACTTACCTCCTGTCTGCGCAGCCCATTGCAATACGCCCGTCCACACTCGTCGTCAGTTTGTTTGTTTTTTTAACTTAGTTTGTGCATGCACATAGGCAGCCATCCATAGAATGGCGATCTTCGCGCACGCGCAAAAAACCCTGTCTTACATTTAAACTTTAAAGGTAAGGTCTTACCTTTAAAGTTTAAAGAGCACAGTAGCCTTCCTAGGTCCCGGACGCCTCCGAAACGCTACAGTAAGGCCCTTTTCTTTTTATTTAAAACAAACGGCAGGGCGAAGCTTCACCCAAGCGCATATCGCCATCCTTTAAAAAAAATGGCGGGCGAAAATCGGAAGCCTCAGGCTTCCGAACGGAAGTAGCTGTGCAACATTGGAGAGTGATCAGACGGTGAGGTACAGCGTTTACAACCGTTGCACTCAGGATACCACCACTTGGGGACCTAGTGGCAGAGTGCAACAGTGTAAAGGGCTTTACAACGGTTAGGGACGGGAGGCAGATGTTCGCTGTGTGAACGCTGGTAAGTACACCGGTTGGAACCGGCACCTATTCCGTTGTAAAGCCCCCGTCTGAACGCACCCAGAGTGTCATAGAATATGAAGATGGTACCAACACCCCATAAAAGGGACAGCCCAGTTAAAATAGTCTGTGGAGGCTCATGGATCCTTCTATATTCCAAAATTCTTTGAGGGATCTTATGTTTCCATAACAAATAATTCATTGTGGATCAGAATCAAAGGGTTGCTGTTGCGGACCAGCTATCTTCGGCATGGGACCTGTTTTGTAGGGTTCCACAGGGTACAATCTTATCTCCCATGTTATTCAACCACTGTGTAAAGCAATTAAAAGAAATCATTAATAGCTCTGGAAATCACCCAGGTCTTTATTTCTCTATCCAAATCTTTGGGTGATGTGGTAAGGTCTTGAGCCACTGCCTGATTGCTGTGGTTAAATGATTGAAAGTGAATAAGCCGAAACTGAACCCAGACAAGATGGAAGTGATACTGATTGGAATAGTAGAGATCTTGAAAGATGTTGTGCTTCTCACTCTTCGTGGGGTTCAGTTGACCCTTGCTGACTCAGTTAAGAGCCAAGGGGTTATACTGGAACCAGCACTGCTGCTAGAGAAACAAGTTAATGCAGCTGCAAAAGAGTTGTGAACAAGGTATTTGGCTACTGCATAAATTAGTTTGCTCTGGAGCCATCCTTCCTAAGCGAAGACAAAAATGTGTGAGCTAATAATAATATACTTTATTGTCATTGTACACAGTACAACGAAATTAAAGGTGCAATCATTTCAGTGATCTACAGCCATACACATATACACTCACACAACCATTCACAACCATCCCATAACTCCCTTAAGGTTCACATTGCAACCTAAACCACCAATGTCACCCAAATTCCAACTTCATGCAGCATTTAAAGCAATAATAGCTCTCGAATAAAAACTGTTTTTTAATCTGTTTGTCCTTGTTTTAATTGTCCTATATCTTCTACCCGAAGGCAGCAGTTCAAACAAGGAGTGTTCAGGATGTGACAAATCCTGCAGAATGTTCTTTGCTTTTTTCAAGCATCGAGAACTATACAATTCCTCCAGGAACGGGAGAGGGCAGCCAATAATCTTCTGGGCTGTGATGATAACTCTCTGGAGTTCTTTCCTCTCCACAGCCGTACAGCTGGCAAACCAGGCACAGACGCAGTATGTTAAAATGCTCCCTATTCAGCAACGATAGAAGGACATCAGTATTTTCTCACTCAAGTTATTTTTCTTTAAAAGTCTGAGAAAAAAGAGCCTCTGCTGGGCCTTCTTCACCAGAGCAGTGGTGTTAGCGCTCCAGGTCAAGTTTTGCTCAATGATCACTCCCAAAAACTTAAAAGTAGCCACCCTCTCCACACGTTCTCCACCAATAAACAGTGGCTGGATGTCCGTTTTGTTCCTCTATATAGGTCACCTCTAGAACTCAGCTCGGAGAGTCCAGTTGGTGCAGAATGCTGCAGCTTGGTTATTGTCAGGAGTCAGGACATTACTCCCATTCTGCAGTCACTTCATTGGCTGCCTGTCATCAGGCTGAGAACCTCCCACAGCACCTGGAGCATGGGAGGTTGCAGCAGGCTGGGCAGTGGTTGGGATTCCCTCCTTTCCATCTATAGGCAGAACTATGGCAGACTTCTTCCATTTATTGGGAACACTGAGGATGCTGCAGTTAGATGCGCCCAGCCCCTCACCACACAGTGTCTGCTCAGCTCTCCTCCTATTAGAACCAATGCCAGCAGCCAATGCCAGCAGCCATCCCCAATTATGTGCATAATAGACCACACCTTCCCCAATGGTGGGTGGTGGCAGTGGTTTCCCCTGGCCTCTGTAGCTTTGGGGTGCAGCACCCAACAGTTCTTCAGGGGGCTGCCACTGTCCTGATGGGTTCCA
This sequence comes from Gekko japonicus, assembly GCF_001447785.1. Classification (NCBI taxonomy): domain Eukaryota; kingdom Metazoa; phylum Chordata; class Lepidosauria; order Squamata; family Gekkonidae; genus Gekko; species Gekko japonicus. Next base: position 335,003 of record NW_015169808.1, on the reverse strand, counting down.
GTTACCCAGATCTAGCCAGACCCTGCACCACACTGCCGATCAGTTACTGGGCTCAATTCAAGTTATGGACTATCAGCTATGAAGCCCTTCATGGTCTTGGTCCTTCATATCAGCAGGCATGCCTCTCCCCTATGCTCTACCACAACAGCTTTGCTCATCAGCGCAGAGCCTCCTGCAGGTGCCACCCTGCAAATAGGCAAATCAACAACCGCCCATACAGCTGCATTTTCTGTTGTGACCCCCCCTCCCCCCATGGAATGGCCTGCTGGATGAGACTTTCCTGGGAATGTCCTTGCTTTCCACAAACAGTGCAGAGCTGAGTTATTCATGAGGGATTTTTTACACAGGGCTGTGCAGTTAGGGCTGTACTGTAACAAAATGTTTCAGAAAGACAGAGGCTGCGGACTATACTACTGCATAGGGTACGAACTGACTGTTGCTGTAAGTATAATCCTTCTTTGTCATTTCTGCATTATTTAAACTGGTGTAAATGCTTATACTTTGTTTCAGCTACATTTTTGGATTTCTGCTTGTATTCAAATGTTTGCAATCCAAACCTTATTGCCTTGTTTATTGGTTGTCCCATCCAGGTGATTGTGTTTGACTTATACTGTGCAATTCACCTTGAGTCTCAATAAGAAAGGCTTACAATAAAGAAATAAGGTCTATTTAATTTTAGACTTCTGTGATTTGGTATCAGATAACATTTTGGTCCTTTTGTTCTAGTAATTTAAACAGCAATGTATACTTTGGCTTTCTGGTCTTCAGTGACTTGACTGCAGAAAAATATTTTGATAATATTTACAAAATAAAAAAACCCAGGAATTCAAGATATCACTTATTATAATACGTATACTTAATATTTATTAATGTAAAGCCTGATTACAACCAACAATTCTTGTAAACTCTGATGTTCAACATTTGTTTGACTTGGAAAATGGGTGCAATATCATTAAGTGTTATCCTCTCAATCAAATCCCAGGTGACCCAATATGCCTGGGCAAGGATGACAGATTCCTTCAAAGAAGAATCTTTAGAAGAACTTACAGTTTTAGAAAGTGAAGTGAAGCTGCACTGAGAGCAATTGGGAGAAACAAATCACCAACAGAGGATTTCCAAGCCACAGAAATAGAGTCGATCAACACCTTAGCAAGAATATGCCAACAAATATGGAAAACAAAAGATTTTCTATTCCTTGACTCCATCATCAACCAAAAGACTGCAGCCATGAAATGAAAAGGATATTGAGACTTGGAAGGGCAGTCATGAAGGAGCTCAATGAAGTGGTGGTGGGGGGAAAGGGGGTGAACAGCATGAATTGACAGTGGGGTGTCCCCTACTGTTTTGGGCCACAAAATGATGGCACAATGCTCTAAGAATGTCCAAAACTCTATGGTTACCATACAGATTGAGAACTCCTGCGGAATCTTTGCATCATCTCCTGTACTGAAGCCAGAAGTGACATTCCAGTAGTCTCCCCACCAGTGCCTCAGCTATCCCCATGTATTTCAAAGTAGCTTCCTCATGTAAAGTTGCTTTCCAGGAAATGAAAAAATACAACACTTGTGTGTGTGTGTGTGTGTTCAAATTACTATTGTTTTCCTCCCAAATCTATTAAGTATGACACTGGTGCTTTGTGTACTTTTATTCAGCGTATAATTTATGCCTCCTTTTACAGACTGCTGTTTCATTTGGCCTATATTAAAATATACAGTCAAATGAAAGAATGCCCTTCTTGAAAACAGCATCAAATATGTTATGCTCCGTGCATTTTTAAGAGTCCCTGTGGCAAAGGCATGTATTAAATGTCATGTTCACAGTCATACAAAAGCAAGATATTGCCATATCTTTTATATTCCTTTTGTACATATCATCAAAAGCGTTTGCTTAAGCGAGTTACTAAAGCGTGGAAAGCCAAAGTAAATATTGCTGTTTAAATTACTAGGGTGAAGGGACCAAAGTTTTATCCTACACCAGAATCATAGTAATAAGGTTTCTACATTTTATAGGTTTGGCTTATGATTATGTTGATTATTTCTTCCTGATTAGTGAAGTCATCCTTCCATTTCAGCATTAATTTATACCATCAAAGTTTGTACTGATGGCATTTATAGTAACTTAAGCTTATACTAACTTAAGGTTTCACAACAAGTTAAAATACTCTTTC